>NW_026861637.1:0-76147 GCF_026571515.1 Ruditapes philippinarum
AAATCAATAGGATAATCGTTACAACAGTTCCATTACCTATCCTTATACTCAATTGCAGGTGAACTTTCTTCTTGTAGAAAAAGAAAATTTTTGAAAAATGTATAAACCATGAATGAATGAACTGATACGGCCTCAATCTAGACCACAACGATATTCGAAATCCGGGTTTTAGTATTGTCATTAAAACTAAGGGACAAAAGCTGTTAAACTTAACCTGAAATTCGTGAAAAAATAATATCACAATGCAACATGCTTTTTATAAAAAGTTAATTAAATACAAATATAATAACACATTTGTTTACTTGATTTTTACGAATCAAAATAAAACTAATTAACACAACATGAAATTAACTGCTAATAATAACAGCTCCTTCCATAGGCAAAAATAAAAAGCGTTCCATAATAGACGACGCCGCTCACCGGCGTCGCCAATAAAGACAAACTATACTAAGTTCATGTTTCATGTATGCTTCTTGTATGTAAAAGGGACTTTGGTGAGGTTTTTTTGTCATATCGGACTGAAATATTTTTTTTCAAGATTTATGTTCCATTTCATGTAGGTCTAGACCATTAATTTTTGTTATAAAAAATCAGATCATTGGCTCAGTTTGTTTTTCCAGAATAGTTATTATTATTGTGAAAAGTGACACAAAACCGTTACTAAGTTACTACGCTTTTAACTCAAATTGTATTTAATTAACTCAAAAGTATGATTTTTGTGTCGACTGTACAGAGTAGTGCAGACATATAGCTCTAGAGATCACTTCTCCATCGTTTGTCTGTACACACATATAAATATATCATTCTGTCTGTACAAACATATAGATATTTAGGGGACTAAGGGAACAATAGGGAATAGTAAATTTTCTTTGATGCTATTCATTCTGTTAGCTCTTATGTGGCCATTTTTATGTGGCTAAAAGAACAAAATAGAGAACAAATGAGTAACCACTTGGATACCAAACTTTGAGCACGTTCGTCAGTCCGTCATAAATTTTATGGACTACTTTTCAGAAACTACTGGTGCAATTTCATCAAAACTTTACAGGAATTATCAGTACGAATTTTAGTTGTGCATAATCTTCGGCATTTTCTGGTTCAATGATTTTGTTGTGGCTCTTTAATTATTATTATTTTTACAGTTTGCCTGGACTATTCTTCTTATATCACTAATGCAATTTCAATAAAAGTTTACAGGATTGATTTGTAGCTCACGTACTTGTGCATATTACATGGATTTTACGGTTGAATAATTTTTGGCCGAGTAATGGTCTTTTAATATAAAAGGTGGTTGTTGGTTTGTTGCCAGCTACATAGAAGCTTGTTCGGACTACTCCTGAGAAACTACAGGTTCAATTTCAACTATACATGAATGATCTGGAAATATTTAAGGCCCTTAGATATAAATCGCATTTTGTCATGTTAATGATATGTGTTTATATGTGTTTCCTATTACACAGTAGCTAGAACATGCAATTGGCTATCATGAGGCGATTATTTTTGATTTACTATTCCCCTTTTTGAAATATGGTTCAACTTAAATGTTTTTTTAAAAATTTAAGGTCAAATTTTTTAAAAAATTAGGAAAATTTTAATAAGTTTTTCAGTTTGCAAAAGTCATGGAGGGATTAATATTAAATTTTTTTGAAAATATTTTATTTTCTTTTTTTATGAATAAAATTTCCCGAAACTTAGAACAAGTTTGGGGGCAGGCGTTTTTAAACCATTTAAATCGTTAAAAATTTTAATAAAAAACTAAGAAAAAAAGACTATTTTCATAATTGATTTAAAATAAAAAAAATCGCCGTATTGATAAAATACTTTAATTTTCCTTTCAAAATTTTTTAAATATAGTGGGTTTTTTTTAAATTTTGGAAAATTCCCCCAAAAACTTTTTTACCTTTTTTTTTTTGTTTTTTTAAAAAAAAAACAAAATTTTTTTTGCATTTTAGGCTGTTATTTTAAATTTTCTTGATTGTTTCTTGCCCTTGGGAAAAATTAAAAACCCCTGACATTTTGTATCCGGGAAATTCCTTGTATGGGATTTGAAATGTAGTTATCATCCACTGAAAGCATGGCTGGGATTTCCTTTTTGTAAATTTAAAGGGAAAGATTGAATAACATTTAATTTTGATTTTTATAGAGATTTTTATACCCCTTGATGTGGGTTATCCAAAAATTTTTGTGCAAAATTTCAGATAATTTTTTACTCTGTTTTTTCGAGAAAAATTTGTTATTGTGTAATATAAATTTGGGAAAAGAAAAAAAATTGATTTTATTTTTTTTTTTCAAAACCCTTTTAAAAATTTTTGACTTGTAAACATTTTAAAGATTTTTTGCCCCGTAAATGTAAAATTTTTTAAATTTTTCTCAGGGTTGAAAAGTGGGTTGCTTTAAATCTGTCTGTTTAAAATAATTTTTTTGGGGGGTTTTTATGGGAAATTTCCTTTTTTCACTAAATTACAGAGTTTTTTTTTATAAATAGAGTTTTTCACCCCCTTTAAAATTTTTTTTTCAGGGCAAGCAGCTGATGTCATGTAGTTTGGGTGATCATGTATTAGGAGTTGGTCAGGTATTGCCATTTAAGTTTTTATTTATCTAGATTTACTATTTGATATTTTTTATCCATTTCCCCCTTTTTAAAAATTTTGGATTGGACATGGGAAACCCTTTTAATTTTTGGGAATGGTCATTTATTTCAGAGATTTTAAAAATGAACCGATCAGAATGGTCATAATAAAAATTAAAAGAAAGAAAATGTTTTTCCCCTATAATGTTTTTGGGTTTTTTTGCAAACCTTTTTTCAATTTAAAAACATTTAAATTTGGGAAATTTTTAAGTTTACTTGTTTTTTATAAAATTTCGAGAAAATGTTAGAGGAGATTCAGTTTTTTTGGGTGTAAAAGGGGGCATAGTGTCCGATAAACTCAATTAATAAAGAAAAAAATATTAAAACCTTTTGTGGGAAAAATTTTAAAGAAATAAGTCTAAAAATTTTGTAAGCCCAATTTAAGTTGACAATATTAAAGTAAATATTGGGCTTTTTATAAAGGCCCCTTTTTAAAAAGGGTCTATTATAGGTTTTCCCGGGGGTTTATCCCATTTTTTTCCCGGCATATTTTCCTCAAAAATGGAGAAATTTTAATTTAAAATTTTAAAAGAATGTTTTTTCCCCTATGAGAAGCTGTGTCGTGCCCCTGAACAGGGCCCCTTTTGGTCAAAAGGGAAGGTTTTAAAAAAGTTTTTTCTGGAGGGAAAACTTTACCGAAAAGGGGGTTTTAAATATAACCCTTTGGGCAAAAGTTCCCATTGTAAAAGGTTTGGGGTGTGCATGCAAAAATCCCCGCCCAAAAGGGCAAGGTAACTAGGGGCAAAGTTCAGAAAAAAAATTTGAAAATGTTTTTTTTGGGCCCAAATTTGGGTTCATTTTTTAAAGGGTATTGAAATAAAAAGGGGATCATTTTTCATAAAATATGGTTTGTAAAAAATGTAATTTGGGGTTAATTTGCAAGGTCAAGGTCACTAAAGATGGATTGTCAAAGGTATTAAAGATGATAAAAATATGAAATTTTGTCCGAGCATATTCTACAATTTAGAAGCGATTTAATGCAACCCTTGATGCACTTACATCAATTGAAAAACGCTTTTTCCTGGAAGCATAAACTTCTTAACATGCATGAGGGATTTCAATATAATTGGCACAAATGTTAACTATTGTGAGGCGGAGTGTCACTTTGAAAAATTCGGGCCCCTGCACCCAAGGGGGTTACATAGATGGTCAAAGTTTGATATATATGATCATTATCAATATTTTCTTGATATTCCCCAGAGGTTTCCTCTAGCAACCCTTATAAGCACACATCTATGTAAAAGCTTCTGTGACAAGGTTTTTAATATGTGACAATGGTTTCCCCTTGTTTGTTTTTATACCAGTAATCTTTATTAAAATCTAAATGTATAGCAAAATTTGGGAATTTAAAATAACCATGTTTGTTTTTTAAAAACACCCCCAATAAAAACTTTGGGTATTTAAAAAATTTATTTAAATTTTTTTTCCCTTAAAGAAATTTGATGTTCAAAAAAAAGGGGGCAGGGGCTGATTTTGGGAAACATGTGAAAACTTAAACCCCCCCAATTGTGCCTTGCCCTTGACAGTAGCGACGCAGGGGGAAATCTCAAAAACTTTGAATTGTGGACCAAATTTTAGGGTAAGTAGGAAAAAAACAGGGTGCCCTGGACACATGATTTTTTTTGTTTTATTTGAAAAAAATCTGGGCCCCTATAAAACTTTTTTTAAAAAATTTTTATTTTTTCGGTGGTTTGAAGGGAAAAGATTTTAATATATTGCAAAAATTGTAAATTGAATGTTCCCCCATAGTGAATAACAAAAGTATTTGTCTCTATCACTAAATAAAATTGATTTTTTATTTAAAAAAAATTTGGCCAAGTGAATATTTAATACAGGGTTACTAAAATAGGGGGTTTTAGATGTTTTGGCAATGCTTAAAATATTCGGGTTTTGACTGGGAAATAAATTTAAATGAACCCTTTCCCCCCTTCATTTCGACTTGTATTTTTCCCCCAGAAAAATCTCCCCCCCAAAAAGCCAAAAAAAAGGTTTTCAAATTAAAAAACAAAAAAGGTTAAAAATTTAAAAATTCTTGCAAAATGAAAAAATTCCCTTACACCAGAATTTTGAGAAATTGATTTTCAATTTTGGCTTTAAATTATTTTTCAGATAAAAATGGATAAATGTTATTGAAATTTTAAATTTTGGAAACCTGAAAAATTTTTTATTTTTTTTTCCCAGAATTTTACCAATCGGGTTGAAAAAATAGGAAAAGTGCTGGGAAAGGTCAAAACAAGAACAAAAAGGGGGGAAAAAAGAAGGAATTTATACTTAGAAAAATCCCAGAACTAGTAATCTCTATTTTGAGGACTGCTTTAAAATGTTTAATTTAAACTTATAAAAACCCGAATTTTGATATTTAAATATTTACAAAAGTCAGTGATGTTCGCATAGCCGGGGAAAATAAAGAAAAATTTTTAAAAGATTTTTAATGTTTTTGATTTTTTTGGGAAATCTTCATAATAAAGTAATGCAGGGGGGGGCATCAAAGGCCTTTTTTCCCAATTTTACAGTGCTAGATATTTTTAAAAACCATCCCAAAAATTTTGTAAACTTATTTTAAAGGGTTATAACCCTATTATCTTTTTTTAGGTTTATCGGGTAAAATTTTAAACTTTTTCTTTTTCATTACTGAAATAGATAAATTTTGAAAAAGGTAAAAGTGTCTGACCAGTTTGTATAAATTTTAATTGGTATAAAAAAAAACCCAGAGCATTTAAAAGGCAGAAATAAAACATTTCAGACATATATTTTAAATTTTATTTTACTAAAAAACCCAATGTAGATATTTTTTAAATTGTTTTTAAATTTAAAAAAGAGTATATATTGGGTAAAGTTTTAAAGTTTTTTTTGTATAGTTTTCCACAAAATTTCCGGGGATAAATTAAACTTTTTCGGAGCCTCCCCGTTGCTTTTTAAAAATTTTTTAACAAAAATCGGAAACCCATCAAAAAACCTTTTTCCAAAATAAGTTAAGCAGAAAATTAATTTCTCCTAAAGGACGGGATACTAGTAAAAACTTTATTTTGGGCCTATTTAAAATTTAAAATCTTGCTGGAATAGGGGCATAATTTTTAAAATTTGTTTTAATTTCAAATAACTAAGTCTGAAAAAATAACTGTAAATAAGTTTTTGTTGACCTGTTGGTATGCTGTTGCATTATTATGGGTTAAAAATAGTTTTTTCAAATAAAACCCCGGGGATTAAAAATTGGTCCCCCCAGGGGGTTATTGATTTTTTTTATATGAAATATAAAAAAACTTAGAGAATTTTTGGGAAAAAAACAAAAAAATATGTCATGTATGTTGAAAAAATTTTAAAAAATTCTGCTTTAAAAACAAGGAGCTAGGGTTAGTTTTAAACCTAAAAAATTCCCCTAATTGGTGTAAACCAAGTTTGTTAAAATAAAACCCCTTGGGGTTTAAAAATTGCCCCTGCCATTTGAGATTTTTTTTTATATGAAATGTATCCTCAAAAAATCCCAAAATTAGCAAAGGCTTAGAAAAAATTCTGTGAGTGTCGACCAAGTTTGTTTAAATACAATCCCAAGGGTCCAAAATTTGGCCTGCCCCCCTGTGTCGTTGATATTGCTTTATGACATGTATAATAGGAAAAAATTTTTTTAAAAGTTCACCCCCCTGTGGGGGAGGGGTTTGAGTCGATGACTTCTAATTTCCCGTTACCCCTTGGCGTGGGTTTTTATCCCCCGGGGATGCTTTGGTGTTTAGGCGGGAAGGAGTCTAGTATGGTGTTAAACTCCAGGAAGATTTGGGGGGGAAAAATTAAAGCCTTTTTTGGGAAATACTGTTGAAAAAAAGGGGTAAAATGAAAAAAAAACAAAACCCAATTTTTTCAAAATTGGGAAACCCCTGGGTAGAAATTTGGGCCCCGTCCCCGGGGGGTCAAATTGAAATTTTCCCTTTTTTATGTATGTAGTAAAAAATTTTTTTTTTTAAAAAACCCGAAAGAGCTAAGCTTAGATATTTGGCTGAAAAAACTTTTTTAAAAGATGTTTTCTAAGTTCGTTCAAATAAAAAACCCGGGGGTCAAAAATTGGGCCCCGCCCCAAATGGGTTATTGATGACCTTTTAAAGTATATTTTAAAATTTAAAAAAAAAACTTAAAATTGGGGCTTGGGGGGGTTATTCATTTTCCTTATCGTAAAAAATCTTTTTTAATGTTTTTTTTACTTCGGAAAAAGAGAATAATGTTTTAAACCCTGCAGTATTTCCCGATACAAATTTTTAATTTATGATATCAAATCTAAGATTTGTTTTATATCTGCTTTAGTTAAAAAGGTTTTTCATAAAATTTCTTGTCCCTTTTCATGGAGGTTTTATATTAACGTGAGTTTTTCAGGACCCCTCATGGCCCTCTTGCTTAAATTACAGTATTTTATGGAAAAATTAAACCCTAAAATAAATTTTTTTGTATTGGTGTTTCAAATAATTTGGGTCTCTCTTGAAATCCCGCACATGAAATTTATACTATATTGGGGAAAATTCGAAGGGAAAGGTGTTCAAAATTTTTTCCCCTGGAGTTGCTTTAAAATTTAAAATTTAAATAATAATTTTTTTACTTTTTTTCAACTCATATTTTTTTAAAAAACAAAAGATATTTTTGGGAATTTTTCACATGCACACTTATTTGAGAGAAAAAGGAAGGTTTTTCCCTCTAAAAGGACTGAAATTTGGCTTGTAAATTTTTCCCTTAAAATTTTGGATGGCCCTTTGTTTAACGTAAAAAAGATTTTTTTGTCTCAAAAATTTTGAATGTATTTTTTTAAAAGATTTTCAGTAAATTTCCCAATTATCCAGGGTCTTGTTTTTATTAAGTATGAATTAAAGGGTTTGAATAGTCGAATGAGCTGTCCACTCAACTGATGTTTTTTCTTTCCCACAGGCATGGAAATTTTATTTTATTATAAAATTTAAAAATGTAAATTTTTACAAAAAATATGCCCATTTAAAAGGGGGAAATTAATATTTTAAAAAAGTATAAAATTTGATGCCCTTTTAGCTTGTAGCTATACCAAAATTTTTTTTCTTTTTCCTTTTTTCATTTTCACATTTTTTTCGTATTTTTTATTTCTTGCATTTATCAGTAAGATAAGGGGTTTTTATATGAATCTTTGCAGCATTTTGGGTTTTTCCTCCCTTTTTTAAGTGAATAAATAAAACTGTAAAAACATTTATTTCCCTTTTTGTTATGCCCTTTTTAAGAAAAATTTTAGGGCTGTTTTTTCGTGGGCCAAAATTTTGGGTTTTTCTTTTTTTGGTTCTTTTTAAATTTTAAAAGGTGGCTTGTTTTTGATCATGTCATTCCTTGGCTGTAAAAATTTGTTTGTAGAAAGTGAAAGGGAAGGGGGGGAAACCCCCAAATCCATACCCTTAATCTTTCTGTACGAAAAATTCTGTTCCCCTTTTTGTAATCTAAAAATTTTTTTCTGATTTAGTTGGTAACAGTGAATTTTTCCCCAAAGGGAAAATCTAACCCCTGATGCTGGTTTTATATGTAAAACTTCCCTTTATTATAATTGTTTTTTAAAATAAAGGAAAAACCTTGTTTAATAATTCCCTTTTTTCGATGACAAATACAGATAGGGGTCAACAATTTTTTAGATCATTTTTTCTTTCAATCTCCCCTGAGTACTGGTCAGCTTTTTGTATTTCTTTTAACGGGAGTATAAAATTGAAGCAGTTTAAATTTTTCTTTTAAGCCATCTGTAATCAGGGCAAATGAAATGAGTTTTTTAGGGGACCGGCTGATACGTGTTTATAAATTACGATGTTGGGGTGAAGGGGAGGACAGATAAAGTGTTTGTACAAAAACCCCTGGTAAAAAAAAGAAATGGGTGTCTTATCCAATCCCCTTTATATTGAAGTGGAATGCTTTTGATATATAGTTCTTTAATTTTTTTAAAAGGCCTTATAAGGAAATACTGTCCCTTAAAAAAAACTTATAAGTTTTTTTGGGGTTTTTAGATTTTTTTGGCAGCCCAAATTAAAAAATTCGTTCCCGAAATAGTGTCCTTGGTTTTGAAAATTGGGAAAAAAATTATGAAAATTTTATTGGGAAACTGGAAACCAAAAGCTCACATTTAATTCCCCAAATTTGTTGGGGCCCCCCTTCACTTTTTGATAATATTGTTTAGGTTTTTTCCCGGATATATGGTTTGTGAGGGAAATTTTCCCCCCCAATTTAAAATTTTTCCCCGGTATTTTTTTAAAATGTGGGCAATTTTCCCTTTTAAGATATTGGTGTAAAAAAGAATAAACACTGTGTTAAAAACAAGAAAAATAAGTTTTTTTTCCAGATGGTTTTTAATGTGTAAATTTAAAATCGTGGGGAAAACTAAAAATTTTCACATTTTAATGGATATCACATCCCTTTAAAGTTTGGGGGAATATAAAGCTTTTAAATCCTTTCATTAAGACTAACAGTGGAATTGTGTAATTTAAAGGGTTTAAATTAAAAACCTTTCGCTAAAAAATGTTTATATTTTCCCTTCAAATTGCTATTTTTTACTGCCTCTACTCCAAAAACCAACAAAAAGCATCCAGTTTGGGTGCAATATTGTTTTTTTTCAGCCCGATGGAAATTTACCCTTTCATCTTTTTGTCCAAATTTTAGGGTGTTGCGGCCATTTTGTAATTGTTGAGAAACACTTTATTAATCTTTGAAACTGGTTGTCCTTTTAATGTGTTCCTGCTGGCCATGTTTTCACTGTCTCTATTATAAAAAAATTTCTATAAAAATTTTAAAAAAAATTTCCCGTTCCCGTCTTTTAAAAGAATTTATGGGAAACAACATTAAAAGGGAAAAAGGAACATTATCTTTCAAAAACCCTTGAAAAACAATACCCCGGTTGAAAACAAATTATCTTGAATCATCAAGAGAATTTAAATAACCAGGTATTTAGTCCTCCGTTTGGGATACAGTGATATTTTTCTGTATAAAAGTTGATCTAGGGCTGGGTCCGGAATCCTTTTTTAGTTTTTACCCTTTGATTGATTCCCCAAAAAGTGGGGTTTTAAATCCCTTCTTTCAAGTAGTTGGTTTATTTTTGGGGTAGTGATTTTAGAAACCATGTTCTTTCCTTCCGGGAATTTATAAAATTATACCGAACCTTTATAAATCTCATTGAAAAGTCTGGGTGTAAATTTTTACTTTAAACAATTCCCGAAAAAAAACAAATTTTGTTTTTTTTCCTATTCAAATTTTTTTAATTCTTCTGATTTTTTTATCAAAAAATTTCCCTTATCAGATTAATATTGTTTTTTTGTGTGTTGAATTGTCAAAACCTTTTTAAAAAAATTGTTTAAAAAATAAATTGATACAAACATATCATTATATCATGGTTATTTTTTTTTTTTTTTGAGAAAAGTATTGTAGAAAATTTTTTTTTTGGTGAAAAATTTTTTATAAACGTTTATTTTTTATTTTACCCCCTGGGAAACGGGAAAACTCAATCAAAACCCTTTAAATTTGAATTTTTTAATCAACAATCAGTTTCATATTATTTTTAACCCTTTAAAAAATTGACCTCTTTTTAAAATAAATTTAACTTGTCAGTAGTGTGAAAAATCTTTTAAATTTTATTTTTGTTTTATTGTGCAGATTTAAGATCATGAAGTACAGTTTAGTTTTTAAAAGAAAAAAAAAATATTTTAGAAGTTTACAATAAGAGAATTTTTGGTTTTTGGGTTTTTCTGATTTATTTTTAAACTTCTTTTCTTTTTTAATTTAAAAAAGATAATCTGTTACTTTTTTCATATTGACTTTTGGGTTGTCTCCCTTTGTTGAAGAAAACTGACCGACATTGTCTCCCTTTGTTGAAGAAAACTTACTGACATTGTCTCCCTTTGTTGAAGAAAACTTACTGACAAGCTATTTGGACAAGATAAGATAAAGATAAACTATACTAAGTTCATGCTTCATGTATGCTTCTTGTATGTATAAAGGGACTCCACTGAGTTTTGTGTCATACCGGACTGAAATATTTTTTCAAGATTAATGTTCTATTTCATGTAGGTCTAGACGATATTAACTTTTGTTAAAAAAATCAGATCATTGACTCAGTTTGTTTTTCCAGCAAAGTTATTCTTATTGTGAACAGTGACACAAAACTTTTACTAAGTTACTACGCTTTTCCCTCAAATTGAGCTAAGAATAGCACAAAAGTATAATTTTTGTGTCGCCTCTACAGAGTAGTGGCAATAAGTAGAGACACCCTTTTTGTCGTTTGTCTGTTTCTGTTGTAAAACATAGTATTTAGGGGCTTTTGGAAAATAAAAACAGAAAAATTTCCCCTTTGATGCTTTTTCATTCTTATCTTAGTGGCCTTTTTTTTTTTGGGGTTTTAAAAAAGAACAAAATAGAAATTAAATAATAACCACTGGATAAAACTTTGAGCAAGTAGTTGGGTTTGTCCAAAATTTTAGGGACTACCCTCGAAACTAGGGTGCAATTTTCATCCAAATTTTAAGGGATTATCGTCCCAATTAAGTTGTGCATATCTTGGGCATTTTCTGGTTCAATGATTTTTGTCAGGGTTGTGGCTCGTTAATAATTATTATTTTAAAGTTTGTCAGGACTACTCTTCTTTAACCAGTCATACAATTTTAATTAAACTTTTACAGTTTTGATCTGTAGCTCAAGTACATGTCCAAATTACACAGATTTTCAGGTTAAATAATATTTGGTCGAATAATGGCCTTGAATATAAAAGGTGGTTTTTTTTGTTGGGCGTACATAGAACTTGTCCGGAATTTCAGAATACAGGTTCAATTTAAATTAAAATTCAAAATTTTTTGGGCCCCTTAGATATAAATGGATTTTGCTCTGTTAATAATTTATGTGTTTCTGCTAACATCTCCCCATGAAATTAACTTCATGAGGCGACATATGTTCAAGACCCTTTCTTGTTGAAATATACCCTTCCATTAAATGTTTTAGATTCCAAGGTCAAATTTTAAAAAATCTGAAATTTCAATGATTTCGTTAGTTATAAAAATGTATAGAGGGTTTTTATGTTTTCTGAACCCACTTTTATTTATATTTGTTTAGTAATCATCAATGAATTTAATTTTTTAAATTTACTGCCTGAATTCCATTTTTTAAATTTTATTTACTTTTTTTTAACTAAATTTTTTTAAAATTTTTCACTGGCTGAACTAATTTTTCCCGGCATGTCCCCGGGCGTGCTAAATTCGATGACTGGTATCTCCAAAGTTATTGAAAAATTAAAGGGCAGGCGCTTTAAAATGATAGTTAAAATGATATACCATAGAATCTTTATTTTGCTTAATAGATAAGAAAAAAATAGACTTTTTCATAACTAACAAAAAAAAAAATGCCATATTTAAAAAAAGTTTTTCCTAAAAATTTAAAATATTTTTGAAATTTTCTGCAAATTTAAAATATATGTTTTCCCTGCAAATTGGGAAATTTTTCCCAAAAAAGCTTCTGATTTTTTTTGTCCCTTTGAAAGGCGAAATATAGGGTTATTTTATCGGGGTGTTGGCAGGGTTTTTGGCATGGCGGTGTCGTTGTCGCGCCCCCAAAACTTGTGGGGAAAAGCTCAGTACTATATATATAAAATTTGGGATGCTTCAAACTTGGTATGCATCTTCTTTCAATCCCCAGTGCAGTCCAAAGAAATGTTATTTGCATTTAAAATTTTTTTTGATTTTATTCCCCTTTGTAAATTTTCATATTTGATTTTGTCCGGGCCATTTCTCTTCAATAAAATGGGGGAAAATTTTGCTTTAAAACTTAAAGGATGATAAATGAGAAAAAAGTGCAGTCCCAAAAAACGGTTTTACTTTTTCATTTCTTATTACCCCCCCATGGAATGGGGGGGGGGATATAGTTTTGGCGTTGTCCCCCTTCCCCGTCGGTCCATCCGTCCGTCCGAATTTCTTTTCCGGAGTATTTTTCTTGCAATATGGTTGAATTCAACGAAACTTTAGGGGAATTTTCAATTCAAGGGGAGATGCGCATATGTCAGCTTTTTTTGGTCAGACCTTTACTAGAGTTTGGCCCTTTTGATTTTTTATGTGTATCATATAGAGTAAAAATTTTTTCCCGCACTACTTTTTTGAAACTACTGCCTAGAATTAACGAAACTTTATGGGAATTCAATACTAAGGGGGAGATGCGAATATGTGGTTTTGGCCCCCGGGTCGACATTTAAAACTAGAGTTAGGGCCCCTTGTTTTATTTATGCAGATGCATATGGAGAAAAAAATTTTTTCGGGTACTTTTTGAAACTAGGGCTAAAATTAAACGAAACTTTATGGGAAATTCAATTTAAGAGGAGGGCATATTGTCGCCTTTTTTCCGGTCAGACCTTAAACTCAGAGTTAGGGCCCCCTTGTTTAGTTATGCATATGCTATGAGAAAATATCGTTACCCCGCCTTCTCTGCAATACGGGTGGATATAAATGAATTTTATGAAACCTTCAATACAACAGAAGTGCGCATATTTTTGCCTTTTTGGGGTAAAACATTTAAACCCAAGAGTTTCCCCTTGATTTTTTATGCAGTATCCATAAGAAAAATTTTTTTAAAATATTTCCCTAGGCGGTTCATGAAATTTATTGGAACTTCAATCCCAAGAGGAGAGGGCCCCCTTGTTTGGGTCAAAACATTTTAAATTAAAGTTATACCTTAATTAGGAGATACAACCAAGCAATAATCGTTTATTTGCTACTTTTTGTAACTATGGGGGGAATTTCAAAAAACTTTTGGGAAAAAAAGATGAATTGCATATAGTCGCTTTTTTTCCCGGTCAGATACTTATTCAGATTTTAGGGCCTTTATTAGTTATGTAGTATGCCATCCCCATTGGCATTTCCAGATTTACTTTTTTAAAACAAGTTATGGCTCTGTTATTGCCCGAATATTGATCAAGTTAAAAGAAATTATTTTATGCCCATGTTTAAAATATATAATAACCTTATGTCTTCATTGTTTGTGTTAATTAACCAGTTTTTCGGGCGGGGTTTTTTGAATTCAACAAAATTTGCTTTTTTTTGGTTATTCCCCTTTTTAATTTTTCATACTTTATTTTTGCCGGGCCCATTTCCCCAAATAAAAAATATGAATTTAAAACTTCTTTAAAAATGATAAATCTCTTTAAAGGGAGAAGTGCATGCACAAAAACCCTGTATTTGCATTTCTTATTTTTTAAAGTTTTTGCCCTTTGTTAATTTTCTTATTTTATTTTTGTCCTGGCTTTCCCCTAAAAGTAAAAATTAGGGGAATGAAACATAATGATAGATTCTTTTAAGAAAAATGCAGTGTCAAAAACCTGTTCTGCATTTCGTAATTTTTGATTTTATTACTCCTTTATTAATTTTCATATGTTATTTTTGTCCGGCCATTTTCATTTAAATTTTAAAGATATGGACTAATGAAATTATAAATGATAGATCTTATTGATAAAAGTGCAGTCACAGAAACTGCTGTTTTTTTTTTTTTTATTTTTTTTTTTTTTTTGCACTTCTTATTTTTTCGAATATTGCCCTTTGTAAAATTTTCATATTTCATTTTTGCCTGGCATTTTTTTAAAAACTATATTGTTCACAGGCGACACATCGACTCGCGAGTTCGTAAGTATTTTCTTGTATTTGAAAAAATAAAACGTATGTGTTTATGTATTTTCATGGCTTTTTGTATATTTGTTTTGATTGTTTCTGTGCCCGTTGAAAAAGTATAACCCATGCACATTGATCATATCTTACCTCTTGTTGTATAGTTGTAGTTTCATTCACTGAAACCTGGCTTGCTCTTTCCTTGTAATTTATGTAAAATAAATTTTGATTTTTATAGGATTTTTATACCATTTAGTATTTTTATACCAATAACTTTTTTGAAAAAATTTCAGATTTTTTTGTTACTCTGTTTTCTAGAAAAAAACTCTTTTTTACAAAAAAATCATTGTTATTGTGTAATATAATTGAATCATTTTAAATGATTTTTCCCCCGTATAAACAAAATAAAATTTTCAAATTTTGCTCAGATATGACAAAGAGGGTTTTAAAAAATGGCTGAAATTTAATATAATTTTTTTTGTTTTCTATAGGCATTTCTTTGGGATATAAGTATGGCTTGTTTCATTTTTATAAAAAGCAGTTTCCCCTACCCCTTTTTTAAATTTTTTTTAGGGAAGATGATGTCATGATTTGGGGTATGTGTTGGAGTTGGTCAGGTTTTTGTCCTTTAAGTTTTATTTTTAGATTTACTATTTGATATTTTTTAACCATTCCCTTTAAATTTTTGATTTTAAGGTGACCTTTTTAATTTGGAACTGGTCATTTATTTTCAGGGATTTAAAGGGGATCCGATGAAAGGTTTATAAAAAAATTAAAGTGAAAATGTCTTCCCAATTAATTTTGTATTGTTTTGTAACCTGTTAAATTAATAACATATATATTAATTTGTAAATTTTGCAATAATTTAAATTTTTGTTTCATAGATTAAAAAGAAAACAGGTATAGAGCAATTTAATTTTGTTGTAGTGTAAGGTGATACTGTACACAGTAGGCTAGATAAAATCAATTTAAAATTAGAAAAAATGTACCTTAGTGCTCTAATGGAATTAGTCCCAAATTTAATGGGAAATTTAAAAGTTATTTTCACTAATTTGGGATATAATTTTAATATTGTTAACTTGTCTTTAGTTTTTATTCAATAATGCTAAAATTATTTTATTAACATATTAAATGTTTATGGCAAAATCTGAGAGTTCAGTTCCCCCCCCCCCCCCCCCCCCCCCCCCCCAAAAAAAAAAAAATGATAAAAAAAATGCTTGTAAATTTCTAAATTTCCAGAATCATTCAAACATTGTATTTTAAAAGAACCACTTTGATATGTTCTCTTACAGTTTAAATTTATGTTCAAAAGGAAAGTGGGGATGGCAAAGACTCAGAACATGTAAACTTAAAATGCCCTTTGTGCCTTTGGGCCCTTTACAGTGAACGCAGGGGGAAAATTTAAAAAAATCCCCTAGAATTAGATGGACAATTTAGGGTAAGTTAAGTTAGGAGAAAGTGGATGGCCTGAAAAACTGATTTTTTTATGAATAAATTTAAAAAGTTGGTGTATCTAGTAGTTTGTTGAAAATTTTTGTTTTAAATTAGTGAGTAGAATGTTTTTGGGTTTACTTTTTTCATGATTGTAAATGTAAACAATTTCCCTAAAATTTTTTGGATTTGTTTTACTACATGAATCAAATGATATTTTAAAGGCACTCATGGCCCGGAAAAAAAAATTTTTTCTTCTTAGAAAGGGCAAAAATGAACTTTAGAACATGTTAGATGCTGTTGCCGAAGAAAAGTAGCACTTTATGTTGAAAAAATTGTTGTTGCAAAAGAAGCAAAATGTAACAAAATTAAGTTTTTTTTGACTACTATTAATTACTAAAATCACTATATTTGTTTTTCTAACTGCTAAAAAGCAACATGGAAAAAGAATGATTATAAAGTAAATGGCCAATTGAGTGCTTTTTTTGAACTATGGGAAGTACACAAAATTTAATATGAAATGCCCTTTGAGAAAAAAATGAAAACATTTTGGTGCATAATGGCCGAAATATTTGCAAAGAGCAGAGTTAATACAAATGTTTTGATACTGAAATTACATTTTTAGATCATGGAAATGCTTATCCCCTTCTATTTTTCCTAGATATAAATCCCAAAGTTTAATAAAATATCATTTTGGTATCTATATGGGCAGTGATAATCCCTTTTGTTCTCTTATAATATTAATAATCCTTGCAAAATATAAAAAGTGCTTACATCAGTATTCAAGTCGCATGCTTCCTTCAATAGATTTTAATTGATAGATATTTATTACATTAGATTGGGTTGTATTTATTGTTAATTTTAATAGGAAATATGTAAAATTTAAGTTGGTTGGTGCGGAGATTTAGTTGATATGTCAGGTTGTGCATGATTTGGTCGCGTTTGTTTTTTTTTTGTAAAAATTTTTTTTGAGTTTTCGTCTGGGGGGGCGTTGTATTGTGTATAAAGAAAAAATCGTTTTTTTTTTTGTTTTTTTTTTCTTGGGTTTTTCTTTATCTGGCTATGGCTTTCCTCTCTTTCTTCTGTTCTTTATTTTTTTCTTCTTCCCCTCCTGTATCGTCTTTTTCGCTCCTGTTGTTTTTTTTTTTCTGCTTTCAAAAGGTTGTGCTTTAAATAATAATAAATAAAGGTTTTTTTTTTTTTTTGGAAACATTAAATCCCCTTCCCCCCCCAAAATTATTAGTTTTTCTTGAATTTTTTTTTTTGTTTTTTTTTTTTGCTTTTAGTCTTTTTCTTTTTTTTTTGTGCGTTTTTCCTTAAACTTTGTTGTTTTTTCTCTTTCGGTATTTCTGTCTTTTTTTGTTGTTTGGTTTTATTTTTTTTTGTTATTTATTTGGGCTGACACAAAAAGGGCTTTTTGGGTGCGGACAAAAAAATGGGGGGGAAAAAAATAAAAGGAAAATTTGGAAGGTGGGGTGGGGGGGGTGGTGGGGGGGTGGGGGGGGGGGGGGGTGGGGGGGGGGGGGGGGGGGGGGGGGGTGGGGGGGGGTGGGGGTTGGGGGGGGAGTTGGGGGGGGGGGGGGGGGGGGGGGGGGGGGGGGGGGGGGGGGGAAAAAAAAAAAAAAACGGTAAAAAAAAAAAGAAGAAATGTGGTTTTTGGGGGGGGGGGGGGGGGGGGGGGGGGGGGGTGTGGGGGCCCCCGCCCCCGCCCTCTTTTTTTTGGCTCAGTGGTAGGTGGGTGGCGGCTTTTTCGGGGGGGCCGTGTGTGGGGGGGTGGAAAAAAAAAGAGCAGAAGGAGCAGCAAAAAGATGGAATCTCTATCACTTAGGAAAAATGGGCAGTAACTAGTAATCTTCTATATCCCAGAGGACTGCATTACATGCATTATGTTTAATCTTGGACATTATAAGAGACTGAAAAATGTATCATTTACAATATTACAACAGTCAGTGATGTCCGCATAGCCAGGAAAATAAATGTACATGTTGAAGAGTATTATAATGTATTTAGATTGATTTAGAAACGTCATGACTGAAGTAATGCATAGGGGCGTCTAAGGTTTTCGCTAGGAAATTTCCATATGACTTTTACAGTGCTGTTATGATTTGAAACCTTGCAAAAACATGAACTTACTTGAAGCTTGTCTACATGTACATGTTACAGCTTAACAATCAATTCTGATGATGACTAACACTAATTTTTACATGACAGTCTTTATTACAATTCATCTTGTATAATTTAACTTTTTTTTCTCTTCACTAACTGCAACTGACCAATTGATAAGATAAACAAGTGTCTAACCAGCTATGTATACAATGTATATGGTATACAAAATAAGCTAGAGCATTATGAGGCAGATTATAACAACAATTTATGGCTTCATATTTTAAACTTTATTTAACTAAAAATAGTATACATGTAGATATTTATTATTGTATGTCTAATAAAAAAGAGTATAAATTGTGTGAAATTTTAAAGTTGTTTTTTTGTACAGAATTTCCATTTTTTCAGACTGTCAGAGTATGTATGCTTTTTATACTGAGTTCAAGAACTTGGCAGTCAGTCTACATCAGCGGCTTTCCTCGATAACCTACCAGTAATTACCAATTTCATCTTAAGTGACAGAATTAATATAACACAATTTCTAGTCTATTACATTTAATCCTGTCTGGAATTATTTGTCAGTAGTTACCAGCTACTATTGTAGCAAGAGTGCATGATCATTAAATTAAAAGATAGTTCATTGTATAATGCTATAACTATATCTCTACAATAAACTGTAAATAAGTATGTCTCACTGTTAGGGATCGCTGTTGACATTATTATAGGTAAAACAATAGTTTGTTCAAATAAAAACCCTGGGGTCAAAATTGGTCCCGCCCCGGGGGTCATTGATTTTTCCCTATATGTATATAGAAAAACTTAGAAAATCTTCTTTTGAAAAAAAAAAAGCTACAGCTTAGATATTAAGCTTGAAACATCTGCTAGTGAGGGTCTACCACGTTTGTTTAAATGAAAGCCCTAGGGTCAAAGTTAGCTCTAAAAAATCTGCTTTAAAAACCCAAGAAGCTAGAGCTTAGATATTAAGCTTGAAAGATCTCCTAATTGGTGTCTACCAAGTTTGTTCAAATGAAAGCCCTGGGGTTAAAATTGACCTGCCCTGGGGTCATTGATTTTCCTTATATGAATATAGTAAAAACTAAAAAAATCCTCTAAAAACACAAGTAGCGAGAGCTTATAGATATTTAGCATGAAATATCTTCTAGTGAGTGTCTACCAAGTTTGTTCAAATAAAAGCCATCGGGGTCAAAATTGGCCCCGCCCGAGGGGATCATTGATATTACCGGAACTTATATGTACATGTAAATAGAAAAAAAATCTTAAGATAACATGATTTCTATTCTATTTCATTTAATCCTGTCTGGAAATGTAAGTAGTTGACCAGCTTCACTTGTACAAGTAGTAGCAAGACTGTGTGATCATTAAATTAAAAGATAGTTCATTGTATAATTCTATAACTAGTCTCATAAATAAAACTGTAAATATGTACACCAGATATCTCTATTATTATTGATCATAGATGACATTAATAAATATACAACAATTGTGGTTTTAAAATCATTTAAAAACAAGAGCGGTCACTGAAATGTGACATATGCCACCGAAAGGAAGCTTTGACATAAAATTACATGTACTTTAGATATGTAATTGAATATGAACCTGACCGCCTTTGATAAATATCATTCCTAAAAATTCAGTGCAATTCCATAAGAAGTGTAGGAGAAATAGTTCTCATCAAGGACCCATCACTATGCGGAAAACAATTGTGCACAATATCATGGCACAATGCACAACTAACTTGCAAACAATTTTATAAATATTCACTGAAATTTCCCAAGTGGTTATGAAGATGAAAAAGGACGAATTATATCAACTGAAAAATCAAGATACTTTGCACAACTAGGCTTGGTGATTTACTTTGGCATGTCTGGTATAAATCCCCATAGAATTGGCTAGGATAGTCCAAATTTGCCCGACACATGGAACAGACTTTACAGGTATGTGAAATTTATATTCAATGGACCCTTAAAAGGAATAGAAGGAGAAAAATTGTGTATCTTCTTACATGAGTAGACAATAACACAAAGATATCTAGCAGACAGGCAGGGCTAGCACTGGCTATTTTTTTCTTTAAGCCAATTTTAGAGTGACAGGCTGACATCAAAATTTATACTATGTATCTGCTGTAATTCTTTAACAATCAATAGGAACTTTTCTATCTCTATATTCACTTAACATCTAATGGTTTAATCCAGCTTCTTAATGCACACTTTAAAAGGCAAAACAAGGAATATCATTCAACTTTTATTTTTATAGGTAAATTTTAATATCATTACATTTTAAATTTAACACATTACATCTCAATACATAATATATTCAAAGCTTCATATTATGCTATAATTATCACAATCTGTTTACTATTTAGACTTAATCACATCTAAAAATACATGTAAATAGTGGCTTGTACAGGCATAAGGAAGGGGGCTGGATTCTGTAACATAGGTGTTTGCAGTAGACACTGTAAGGGATCAGTAAAGGGGGCAGGGAAATTTATCATATGTGCTTGCAGTAGACTCTGTAAGGAATCAGGAAGGGGGCTTGGGAAATTTATTTCATTATTCTCCTACTCTTAGATGAAGTCCACAGTCTGAATGCTCTCTTGTATGGGAAGGTGGGCAGAGAAGGGTCATCTATAGAAATTTTCAGAAGATTGTCAAGGGAGGGGAGAGACAGACAGTTTCTGAGTGAAGTTTTTATTAGGTTTTTCTTGGAGAAACCCCTCTCACAGTCAGCTGTTGAAACAGGCAGAATAAGGAATCTCTGGACAGCCTCTGCACCAGCAGGATAACTAGACTTGTTGATTGCCAAATTGCCACATGAAGAAGAATCAGTCACTGTTTGGTTGCTTGGATCAGAACCTAAAGCTCTAGAGTAAATTCAATCAGTAATGGACAAAGCTTAGAAGTTCACTCCTTCTCCCTTCAAAACCAACTTTGCCCAAATAATCTGACACAGTGTCAACAGAATAAAGGTGGGACCTTGAATATTCACTTTGAAAAATTTAAGAGCAAGACTTAGTGCAGTGTTCACTAAATCCTGTATTTGACAGGTACTGATTTAACTTTCTATTTTGGAAAACTTACTTGATCAATTTAACCATTCATAATGTGTCGGCTAAGACCAAAGTACATGACAGTCACAATTAACAGCGTTATTTTAATGAATTGATTTCTGATAATTCTATAACTGCAGTATTAATTTTTCAAAAATGAGGTCATTTTAGTAGAGACTTATACCACAGCTAGCTAGTCTATTACATGTAACTCTGCCTGAAATAAGCTGTCAGTCCTTGTAGCAAGATTCTTGATCATATAATTCTATAACAAGTCTTCTAAAATCAACTATTTATATGTATATCTGATTTTGTTATGATCAATGATGGCATTTATATTATAGGTACAACAATTTTTATGAGGAATTAAACTTGAAGCTTTCAAGACAATGTCTCTGTGACTCATGTGTCCTGTTCACCATGACCTTGACCTTTGCTGTATTGACAAGCCATGTATCTTCGGCTGATCTTTTGTAGTCATCCCAAAATTAATGCTGGTACACAAAAATCTTTTACCATTTTTCATATTTGGGGTATTGTATCTAGCAACTCTACACAAGTAGATAAAGTAACTACACACAGGTAGATACAGTCAAGTTGTTGAACCATTATTTTTCTGCATCATTCTAGCTTCCTGAATCACAGTTTCGTCACAATAATCTTCAAGAAAAACAGTAGCCAAGTTCTTTAACCTAACATTCTTCGACAGTGATAACCTCATCATGCACTGTAATACGGGCAAGCATGTTATTTCTGCACGAGACTCTTTGGTGACAAGATACATTAGAGTTGCCACAGCAGATAAAACTGTGTCTTCTGACAGAGTACCTTGACAGGCACCCTATCACCAATTTAACACCTCCATTATCAATTATGTGCTTCCTGTTCTCCTTTTCAGCACTTGCGTTACACAAACCTCCCACTGCAAACTCAACAAGTTCTTCATCGGATTCTTCCAGGCCATCAAGGAATAGATCAAGTATATTCAATGTTTTAAAATGTTCGTAATTTATTGGATCATAAGCAAAGTTTGCAAGGTTTGCCATAATCTGTTTCTTGGCTTCAATGTCATCGGTGTTTTGATATTCGTTGACCAGTGACTGGAGGTAATTAAATCTCCCTATGCCATAGGGACCTTCTTTTCTTTTCAAGGTAACTCTTTGAACTGAAAATCTTTGTTTAAATCTGAAATTAAAAAAGAGAAGGATAATCTCTTTATAATTTATCGTAAGTTGTTACGTGCTTAACTTACCAATCATAAATTATGTAAGCAAGGATTTACTTGATGCAGGATCCATGCATTAATATATCCATCAAAAACCTTTCTGGTGCACATACAGTTCTCAAGCTCTTGAGAGTATGCATAAATATATAGTGCTGGTTTCACAGATCTTGCTCAACTTTATATTTAGTAAAAAAAAACTGCAGAACACACATTTTTGTTACATATAAGATAAAATAAGTTAAAGCTTGTATTTAGTAGTGAGCTTGAAGAGCTGGCCCAAAGGTCCTGCTTGCAAAGCCACTTTTACGGTAATGCGAGTACCTGCTAGATAGTGATGGTTTAGAAAACTTTAGTCCGAAGTAGTCAATTGACACATCGCAACTTTTCGAATTACAAGATAACGATAAAAGCCGAGGTATTCTGATTAAAAACAGAAGAGTAGACTGGTGTCCTGCGCATTTATATAGGAACCATAATAAGACAGGCATACATGTGAACTCTCCCACTTTTAGCGAGAGACTCCCACTTTCTGCAGCCATATTTTCAAAGATTTTTCTTAAAATAAGGGGTATTTTCACAAATTAAAGAAATCTCCCTATTTTTGATGTCAGAACTTCCTTCTTTGTTTATTGCAAATTCTAAAATCTCCCTATTTTTGAAGAACTTCTCCCACTTGATCATCAAAAAAGTTCACATGTATGGACAGGGAACTAGAATAAACGGAAGCAGTGTATAAAATACCGAATGACAATTTTAAAACGGAAAATGTAAAATAAAAAATGAACAATTATTTTATACTATTTCACAGTAAAAGTAAATCAAGCTCGCTTTGCGGCATTGCCTTTTTCATATTAAGGATTTAGACTGCTAGAATTAGTTATAAGACACCATGAATTATTGATTGATCTCCCTGTATAAATGGTTAGACCCCTAGCTTTAATTTAATAACAAAACCTGCATACATTGGACCCCTAAAAATTGACCAGTGTTGACTATGAGGTAAACCATTCATGTAACTTGTAAGTTAAGATGTACAGTTATAGAGACACAAAAACCTCCTAACCATCTTTAAAGAGGCTGATTCAGATCTATACTTGTAACAGAGAGGTATATATTTTGACTCTTGAGAAGAAAAATACATTTATGCTGTTAAATACGGGACAAACAAATTATAAACCCAGTGTGCCATATCCGAAAATCCTACACTTCAGTGCTTATCTCGCGAAAACATATGTCAGTCAAAACTGTTGCATGTAAAGTTAAATATGTGACACTTAAACTATTTAATTGCTAATATTGTAATAGAATATACTAACCTAGATTTCTACATAATAGATAATTTTGCGCAATCTGCAGTTGCCTATACAAAAATGTTCATGAGAAAATTTAGGTAGCACTCCACACTAAATTTCAAGTTTCTGACGTCAATGTCCTACAAGCAATATGTCTGATAAATCTGATCCCAAACTACACAACCTGGAAAAAGAAAACACATTTTGTTAAGAACATATATGTCATACCATTGCAAATCTGTAATGAAATCATCCCATGTGCAACAGTCAGGCAGTTAAAAAAAATCCAATTCATTCCGTAAAAGCCAAAAATCTATAGTGTTCCGAGACCCAAAACAACATTTTTCGTCCCTCCGGCAAAAAATACCTGCAAATATACGGTCTACAAAAACTCTGTCACTGCTTTAGCAACTCCCTATGCATGCAAAATATCACAAAGAAATAGGTGCTTTGCATTGTAGATTTTTTGCTATTGCTGAAAGTTTGTACCCCCTGTAAAATTACTTGTTTTCACCGAGCATGCTGTTTAAAAGCAATGTTTACAAACAATGGCGACCTTGACATACATAATTATCAGCATGTGATTTCTAACCATGTTTTCGAATTTGCCAATGATCATATTACATGTCACAAAAACAAATTTCATGCTGAAAATGCATTTTAAAGACAACCAGTCATTTAAATCCACAATAGTCACTATATCCATGAAATCCCTGGCCATTCGAAGCTGTGGCTTCATTTAGTGTGGTGTGCTGCCTAATGACTATTTCATTTTTCACGACGTGTAAAGGCAGCACACCACACTAAATGAAGCCACAGCTTCGAATGGCCAGGGATTTCATGGATATAGTGACTATTGTGGATTTAAATGACTGGTTGTCTTTAAAATGCATTTTCAGCATGAAATTTGTTTTTGTGACATGTAATATGATCATTGGCAAATTCGAAAACATGGTTAGAAATAACATGCTGTTGATTATAGATGTCAAGGCCGCCATTGTTTGTAAACATTGCTTTTAAACAGCATGCTCGGTGAAAACAAGTAATTTTACAGGGGGGTACAAACTTTCAGCAATAGCAAAAAATCTACAAGGCCAAGCACCTATTTCTTTGTGATAGTTTGCATGCCTAGGGAGTTGCTAAAGCAGTGACAGAGTTTCTGTAGTCCGTATATTTGCAGGTATTTTTTGCCGGAGGGACGAAAAATGTTGTTTTGGGTCTCGGACCACTATAGATTTTTGGCTTTTACGGAATGAATTGGATTTTTTTTTAACTGCCTGACTGTTGCACATGGGATGATTTCATTACAGATTTGCAATGTTATGACATATATGTTCTTAACAAAATGTGTTTTCTTTTTTCAGGTTGTGTAGTTTGGGATCAGATTTATCAGACATATTGCTTGTAGGACATTGACGGCAGAAACTTGAAATTTAGTGTGGAGTGCTACCTTAACGGTAAGGGCGAAAGTCTATACGAATTACAAGGTTTTCGTCTATACAGATTTGAAAGTCGTAAAATGTGCATGATGTCGTAAAAGTAAATATAGATATACTGTAAGGAATACATGTTTTTCTGAAACTTTTTCATTTTCATGAAAAATAAATTAGGTTTTTATAAGGAATATTTTTAACCAAACCAAACAAAAAAATGCATTACTGCATGTCCTGCAAAAGGTTCCTGACCACCAAATTTTACTCTGCTATTTAGTCTATACAGATTTCACTGGACCACATTGATATGATGTGTCTATACTAATTTGACTATATTTCATCCTATATAATGTGTCTATATAGATTTCAACAGACTTCATTCGGTATGATCTGTCTATACAGATTTCATCAGACTTCATTCGGTATGATCTGTCTATACAGATTTCACTAGACTTCATTCGGTATGATCTGTCTATACAGATTTCAACAGACTTCATTCGGTATGATCTGTCTATACAGATTTCACTAGATTTCATTCAGTATGATCTGTCTATACAGATTTCATACAGTATGATCTGTCTATACAGATTTCATCAGACTTCATTCGGTATGATCTATCTATACAGATTTCACTAGACTTCATTCGGTATGATCTGTCTATACAGATTTCACTGGAGCACATTGATATGAAGTGTCTATACTAATTGGACTATATTTCACCTTGTGTCTGTACATATTTAACTAGACTTCGTTCAGTATGATCTGTCTATACAGATTTCACTAGACCACATTGATATGATGTGTCTATACTAATTTGACTATATCTCAACTTTTATAATGTGTCTTTACGGATTTTTACAAACTTCATTTTTTTGTGTCTATACAGATTTTAAAAGACTTCACTGGACATGATGTGTCTATATTAATTTGACTTTATTCAACCTGTATGATGTGTCTATACAGATTTTGCTTGATTTTGTTTGGTATGAAATTTCCATTTTCATGAGTGACAATTTCTTTTTTTGAATATTTAATTGTTCAACAAAGATATACAAGGTCATCCTCATAAATACTGGTAAAAGCAAATCATGTTCAGAACTTTTCTGAAAACTACATTGCTAATACAGACCAAGACAATTTTAATTTCTTACTGTCGACAATATTCCATAAAAGTGGGCATTCCCTCTACACCAGCAATAACAGATGTATATCTAAGTTCACTCCCTGAAAGAGGAAGTCGTAGCAGTACCAAACCTTGACCACAGGAAAGAAAAGACAATAAATAAAACAGCTGTAAAAATATTCCACCTATAGTTTTATTTTGTACTTTATGGTTTACAAGTAACTCATGACAGTCGTTGATACATGTATTGCTAATAGATGCTCACACAGGACAGCAATATATCAAGTGAAAAGCCAAAAATGGAAATTACATATAATGATATTAATGAGAAAAAAAAACAATTGTGAAGCAGCACCTGGTCCCTCCACAGAAAAGAACATCACCCAAAAAAGTAATTTAAACCTGTACACTGTAACTATTCATAACAATGAGGAAAAACATTTTGTACTTTCATTGTGCCAAACTTCTGTTTCTTCTCCCAGTATGTTTGTGTATATACTACATTGACAAGTTAACATGTTGGTGTCTGAAGCAACACTGGTCTAACCTGATTTTTGTTTCAAAAATTACTTTTTTCTACATTTTTAGCCTAATTGCATGAAATAGACAAGTAAATAAAATATATGAAATAATTGTGAAATTTTATTGGTTTTATTTACCACTTGGAAAATATTAAATGCAAAAAGTAAGAATGATAGAGAAAAGAGAAATGTAAAAAATTACTGTAATAGGAATATGGGAAAAAAATATATTAAAAAACTTCACAAAATTTTGAGTATAGTGGATGATGGCAAAGGATAGTGGACAAAGCAATAGATATAAGATTAAAGTCACAAATGTAACATTCTTTTATAACATGTTAGATTTTCCTGTCAAAACATTAAAAATTATTCTTTCTTTTACTATACTAACAAGCCAACTTAATCAACACTTCCAATTCTTTAAACGACATCGATGTCAAAGATTTATTATACTAGTGTATTATAATTTTTATTACAATCCTGTGACCTCAAACCAGATCTGGTCTACACTGGTCAACATGGCCTGAAACGTTTGTTTCCAGCACTATAAGGGTTTAACCAGTATTTCATAGAGTTTGTTAAAACAAATGTTCAACAAGTCTACAATTAATGCTAATAGAACATTATCATATGTTTGACATCACAGGATTGTAATAAAACCATTACTTAAAAATTATAATACACTAGTGTCATAAAGCTTTGACGTCGATGTCGTTTAAAGAATTGGAAGTGTTGATTAAGTTGGCTTGTTAATATAGTAAAAGAAAGAATAATTTTTAATGTTTTGACTTTCCACATTGCATTTATTAAATACGTTGAATAAATTCTTAAAATGCTCAGTATAGCCTCGCATTTTATTTTTTATATTCAACTGAGCATATTTTTTTTATTCAGCTTGTATGATAAATTCAATAAGAAAATACAATCATGTCATATCCTCCATGTAAATGCATAGCTACTTGAATGTTATTTATGTGTCTGATAATTTTTGTGCCGTGGCACAAACGACTAGATTCTCTTTAACATAATACAGGTAGGACTCTTCAGGGTAAAAATGTCACTCCATTCAATCGACCCTTTCTTGTTTGTAGTTCGGTTTTCTTTGATTCACCTGTAAAAAATGACAAAAGTTTACTTAACTCTGCATTGAAAGCAACATTTATAACATTGAGAGAATCACCATACAGCTATTCCTTTGTTTCTACCAAAATTGTGTTCACTTCAATAAATGCACAAATTTTAAACTTAAATTCTGGCACTAAGTGAACAATTTTGGTTAAGGCTTTCTTCCCAAGCTGAAGTATGTAGTGTTTTGATATGTTTAGATTTAATGTACAGTCAAACCTGTAAGTAAAGACCACCCAGGGGAATGGCAAAATGTGATATTTATTTACGGTACTTGTCAGTCTTTATCCCTTCAATTGCCAATCGGGTGAATTATCTACTCCAGTGCCTAAGTATCAGTATCACAGAACTTAAAAATACTTTAATGATTTTTCTCTCTCACTGTATGAGCATTATGATTATTACATGTACAAGGGAAAATTCCTATTACATGTACATGTCCCATTTTCCAATAATCTCAATAAAAAATCCCCTTGAGATATTTTAGGAAAGCATTTTCAGGGAAGGTTCTGTTGAAATAATAAATATGTGAAATGCTATTTATTTTTGTCTTTTAAGTTAAATACTAGTATGCCTCAAAATTTTTTCCACTGAACAGGGACCTCACTGAGGTGGCAGGATGACTGAGTCTACACATCTAATAATGTTTCTAAGTTCTGACATTCTGAAGGTGGTTAGTAAGATAAATAATTCAACCTTTAAAAAAAAGTTTTCAGAGTTTATGCTATATGTTGTATAAAGTTAAGGAAAAATACATACTAACTTAGTTGAATACCCTGTAACACAGGTTTGTTCTTGGATTTGTTAAGAAATTGTGTACAGTAGTCTTTAGCCTGGCTGTATTACAGTCTAGAATTACATCTTGTAAAATTGCACATTAAGACTCTTTCAGGAGTACCTCTGAGTTGCACTGCTCTTCTACGCTTGAATGGAAGAGAAAAATATTGTTTAAACAATTTATTGTGGGTAAAGGGTTTTATGCTGCTTCCAACAATAATTCAGTCATATCACAGTAGCTGTAAATACTTGCCCTGAGCAAGATTATATCATCTACAGTTTACCAGGTATACTAGTAAATGTTAACTTGCTCTACATTATTTTAATATTAGTTAATCTCATATATAAATGCAATACATGGCACCAAAGAAAATATTAAGGACCAGGAGGTCATCTGCACAAAAAGCATTCAGCCACCCCAAGAGCAGAGACTTGTGACTAATTCCATTGTTCAAATTGAATATTAAACTAGAAATGTGTCATCATGCCACGGATGCCCCCGCAAGCAGCCAAAATTTCAGATGTTATAATATTTAGTTCCAAATTTGTTTGCACAAATTTTTTTTTTCATTTTAAGTTCAAAGCCCTTAAAACTTACACACCATTTTCATACAATGTTTAAGGCACTGAAATTATTCAGTCTTAACCTTTTAAAAATAGCATATTGCATATTTGTAGCCAAAATAATGGCTACATACATTTCCACAAAAGTATGAGTGCTGAAACTGAAAGTTCAAAATTTTTCCACCATTCAGGAAAGATAAGTTTGTCCAAAATCATTGAACCACAACCAAATTCAAACTTAAACTGCTTATTCCTAAGATGTATCTATATTATTTTCAAAGTGAACGGGACATAACTCTGCCAAAAAATCATCAAACCATGACCAAATTTCAACTTGACCTGCCCATTCCTTTGACATATCCATATGTCAAATTTTAGTTGATTATGTAAGACTGTTGGGTAGATAATGAACAGAAACTGTAAATTTCATATTATTTTCAAAGTGAAAGGGTCTTTACTCTGCCAAAAATTATTGAACCATGACCAAATTTTAACTTGACCTGCGCATTCCTTTGACGTATCCATATGTCAAGTTTGAGTTGAATGCGTTGTACTGTTGGGGAGATAATGAACGGAAACTGAAAATTTCATATTGTTTTCAAAGTAAAAGTGGCATAACTCTGCCAAAAATCATCAAACCATGACCAAATTCGAACTTGACCTGTATTTTCTCATGAGATATCCATATATAAAGTTGGAGTTGAATGTGTTGTATCGTTGGGGAGATAATGAACGGAAACTAAAAATTTCATATTATTTTCAAAGTAAAAGGGGCATAACTCTGCCAAAAATCATCAAACCATGACCAAATTCGAACTTGACCTGTATTTTCTCATGACATATCCATATGTATAATTTGAGTTGAATGTGTGCAACCGTTCTTAAGATAATGAACGGAAACTGATGATGACGGAATGACAGAATGACGGAAGGACGGAATGACGGAAGGACAGAATGATGGAACAGGGTAACACTATATGCCCCGGCCATTACATAGCGGGGGCATAATTAAAGTCATGAAAATGTAGACTTCTTCATATTTTCAATGTTTTTTTTAAATATTTCTGACTGTATTGTTAAAACAATTATTGTAATTCTATCAAGTCATATTCACTGATATACATGACAATATGTACGAGTATAATATTAATTTAGTATCAAATCTGAACAATCCATTACATATATAAACATTAGTATACCTTGTTAGAACCTGAGCGCCCTATTTTCACTGAAGCAGTCATACTATCCCTCTGTCCACCTGCAACACATGGGAGATAAATGCTATAATACTTCAATAGTAAGTAGATAATACATATTTACATTAAAATAAACAACTTCTCATTTCATATATGAATGAAACAGAGACACAGTTCGCTGGGGGAGTACAATAGCTTTTCATTCAAGCTAAAAATGATTGTCACTTAAAATATGGACTTTAAAATTGCATGCACAACCTCAGCCAAGTCTAGCACTGCTGCAAACATAGACTTGCAACGCATAATGGTCTTCCAGTTATTCAAATAATCTCAAGTTCGAATACATTTAATATGAATACAAACTTTTAGATTTGTCCTCAGCTGTACAGGTGTCAGAGGTTCTAGAGGTATGACCTTGTAGACATGGTGTTGGCTTATTTGATGGGTTTGATCTACATATATCTCTCTGAAAACAGTACAAATTTATTTACAGATAATTTAGTTTGGCATTCTGTACATATGATTGATTAATACAATTATTTAAAATAATGTAATAAAAATATGTGTGTATAATGTAATCTATTATAGCTCATATGATTTATTAACTATATTGCCTTATGTGGCATCAGAAGGTAACAATCTGTAATGTCCCATGCAAACATCTTGTTTTGGCACCACACAGTATTGAACAAGATATAACATAATGGTCGTAGGACAGGGTGGACCATGAGACAGGGCGGACCGTATGTTTGGACAGGGCAGACCATATCTTGGGACAGAGCGGACCATGACTCGAGACAAGGCGGACCGTGATTAATTTCAAATTTAATACTGCTAGCCTATTTCATTTATTTATTTATTTTATCTTTTTATATCAATGTTATCATAAACAAAACATTGTTAAAAAAAATAAATTAATATAACTTTATACTATTATATACAATGTATATTGCAGTGAATACTTATTAACATTTACAGTACCCTTGCAATTACAAGTATAAAATCGGTAGCGTAAGATAGTGGGAATGGATTGAAAAAATCTTATAAGTAAAACATATTTTCCTTCTGCACTGATGTTAATAAACTTGACAAAATTACCTTAATTGTAATATTTTTATATAAACCATTCATTACATTTAAGTTGTATAAAGGAAAAATGATTATTTATATTAGTTAATTCCTTACTATAGGACAACCAAGAATAGTTTATATACAATTTATACCAATTCGCTAAACAGACAGCATCTTAAAGTTTATGATGTAAACTAACTTGTCAAAGAAATCAAAATTGAAGGAAGTCAACCAGGAGAAAACAGTCAAAAAGGATGACATTATGGATATAATATTCCAACAAGACACTTTCCACCAAAAAAAAAAATTCTGGATAGGTGCGCAAGCCTTAATGGCCCTGAGTAATTGTGCATAATATTATGTGTATACTATACATGTATATGAATATTTGTTAAAATGTATGCTGTATTTAAGTGTTGTACATGCATATATGTTTGTCTGACTTTGTCAATATAATCTCTAAAATAAGTAAGTCATCTTTTCTGTGAACGATGTAAATTTTGTCTACCTTTTGTGTTCATTTTTGTATTGTCACTCATCATCATTTTACGCTATTGTGTTGTATTGTGTTTTAAATGTCAGACGTGAATAACAACCCGTTCTTTATGTGTTGTTAAATGAAGTTTTACCCTCTTATTATTTATATCTGCTGTATGTCAAATTTAACGAACAATGACAATGTTATATCTCAATAATTGGTCAATTATCACCTGCATAATGTTCAACTTGATGCGTTATTAATAATTTCATAAAACAAATTTATTATAAATTAATACACAGCATTAATGTATGTATATGTTTATAATGATATTAAAAGAAGAAAAAGAAACGACACTATCTAAATATTTTTATTACATTAAATCATGGTCCTCCATCGTCTCGAGTCAGGGTCCGCCCTGTCCCAAAATATGTTCCGCCCCATCCAAACATACGGTCCGCCCTAGTACGGTCCGCCATGTCCGTAATTCATAATAATATACCAAAAATCCATTTTTTTTCTATTTTCATTTTTTATATATTGTGGTAAATTAATTAAATGAATAACAAGATTAAACAATTTTATGTCAAATCAATCATTAAATGCGACTAACACTTTTGATTTAACTGCAAATTGCATATTAGAAACTAAGGGAAGTAACTCTAACTGAACCCCATCTGTGAAGAATCAGGGTCAGCTTGGCCCTAAAACGTACTCGGCCCCCCCCCCCCCCGAGTTAGCTCGGCCCTATTCCATCTCGGCACGGGTCAACCCGGCCCATAATTATATATTACTGGTAATGATTACTTTTATTACGTTTTATATGTTTTCATCATAACTTTCATTGTTTAACATTTTCACAGAAACAGACCTCTACTCAAAATTATTGAAAAGTTTTATAAATGAAAGTACCAATTTGTATGTGAATTTGTAGAGATGGAAGAATTTATGTACGTTTTTCCTACTAGTGCTACTACAGATTATAATGAGAAAATTAATTAAAATTTATAACATAGTATGACTTATGTGCTAATAACTTTCCGCCAGTAAAATGGATGTAGATCAACACACAAGAGTATAATCAAATACGTGATTTAATATGAACAAATGGCGTAGTACAGATAAAGGGAGAGAAAAACAGCATTTAGTCCGAAACAGGCAAAGTTCCGAATGTATGTAAATACACAGTCTGACACAGTCTGGCGCTTCCACTTTCCTTTTCCTCCAAAATGTAAAACCATCATAGGGTAGACTGCCCTCCGGTTTTAAGGGGATTATTATGCCCCTGCACTTAAGTGAATCTAGGTTTGATTAATACTACAACAGTCACAGGGGTTTTTGGGGATTATTATGCCCCAAAATGTGCAAATCACTCTAGTACAGAACATAGTCATTTAACTTCTTAGGTAGGCACCGCTTTCGAGACGGGCGACTAGATACATTGGACTCCGCAAAATGTGGAACATCAGTATTAGTTTCCGAATCAGAGCCATTGTCAATATTTCCCTCCTGAGAATCATACGTAACCAATTCTGGATCATAGTCATTTGAACTGATAATAGGTTTCGGAGGTGGAATCGATATTTCCAAAGGGATATCTGGTGTGGCGGGCGGAACGTGAAGCATCTCTTGCTTATTCCTTTCGCTCTCTTCGTCAGAGTCGAACTCAATCGGGGATTCTTTCGTAGAAGCTTTGAAATGTGTCGTTACTTTGAAGCAATCGGAACACTTAACACGATAGGAATTGTTCCTGACCTGGTTACCTATAACTTTACGAATATTACATCATGGAAACTCCAAGGTCACTACAATGTATCTTTCTCGAGCATTTGTTTTGTTGAGGTCTTTTCGAAGATAAACAATATCGCCTACTTTTAAATCAGGAGTAACCGGAGTTTGATTTGAAGGGCATTTTGCTTTTTCACTTTGTACATGATTTGTCGATCTTTGAATTTGTTGAGATGATATTAATTTTTGATCTTCTACAGGAATTTGTCTATTTGAGAACTGATCTCTTTGCATCCACATTTCTCTGGAAGATAAGCCTCGTTTGCGAATGCGCGTGTTAAGACGGGCGGTTATTATCGCGAGATTCATGGGAGTTTGCTCTAAGAATTTCACCCTCCAATTCCTGTATAGCCTTTTCAGCGACCGGGTTTTTGTTGAGGTTTTTGGCACGTCCTAACTCTATTGATATATGGTGTCGTGTTAACAACTGGTCATCTACCAATGCTTTGAAACCTGGAGCTGGATCGGTTCTAATCACAGCGTACGGACCATCCAGCGGGTGAACCTCTGCCAATAATTGTATGATAGCATCCCGTAAGTCATGATGACGCTCACTTTCTAGCAACTTTGTGAATGTAAACGAGGTAACACATTCTCGAACTACTAAAACGAGTTGACGTTCCCGCTTCATTACATCGGCAGCAAAAGCCAATCCAACAGTTTCCGGTGAATCTTCGGAGCTTTGCTCATGCCGCATTTTTGGTGCCTTTGCCAGGGATGCACACTGATGGCAACCTTTAGTGACCATGTCTAATGATTTGTCCATATCCAAAGCACAAAAGTACCTCTGTACGACGGATTTTAATTGGCTGACGGAAGGGTGTCCCAACTTTATATGTATAGAGGTCAAAAGACCGTCGAGAACTTGTCGGGGAACCACAATACATTCCTGACTTGGAATAAACGGCAGGTTCCTTTTAACAATAATGAGTCCATCTCAAGAGAGTGAGGCTATGTTTAAGTATCGCTTTATATCTTTTACATTTGTAAGCTTCTTTGAAAGTCTTGTACCTTGGCGAAGATGCGCAACAGTACGGCGGAGATCAGCACACTCTGATTGAATGGATAACCAAGCCGATTTACTTGTAAACGGACATTTAACGGTTCCATTAAGAACATCCTCAGTAGTAATATGACGCACAACAGATTCTTCTTGCTGACTTATAAACAAACAAATTTGACAGTTTTGATTCGAACATTCGGGTGCGTTTCGGCTAGCGAAATCTGATGGTAAGATTGCTGCTCCAGAAACATGGCGAATTGAAACTTGAAAGCGACTTGCGGTAGATAGAAATGTAGACACACGTGGACTTGATGAAAACTCCCCTCTGCAAAGCTTTTCAAAGGCTTGAACGCATGGCTTACTGTCGGTAAGTATGCATGTAGATGTGGACGATTGGATAATGTAGGGACTGAAGTGCTTTATTGAGGCAGCGATTGATAAGGCCTCAATTTCACATGGTAACCAACGATTCTGGTTCTGACGGAGTTTTGCGCTAAAGAAACCAGCTACATGAAGCTTATCCTTCCTATTGATGTAAAGAGTAGCCCCGAGACCTCTGCTTTTCGAAGCACCATCCGTTACAATCCATAGTTGATCAGACGGACGGGGAAGTGTTATTGAGCGATTGGAAGATAAGGCCATTTGAGCATTAGAAAACGCACTTACTAGGTCGTCAGTCCAAACAATAGAGTCTTTTGATTCACCTCCAGCTATGACTTGTTCTAAAGGAGATAGTATTTCTGATGTGTTTTTAATGACCCGAGAAAGCACTTTGTATGCGCCTATGAATGAGCGCATAGCAGTGACAGTTTTAGGCGGTTGGCATGTAGAAAGCGTTGAAATACGATGAGGACTTGCACGGATACTCCCCTGTTCCCATATCCAGCCGAGAATTGATGCTTGTTTAGGTGCGATAATAGTCTTAGTAGCTGATAAATTGAGGCTGCATGAATGAAGCGCTTCCAAGACACGTTCGAAATTTGTGAGCAACTCCTCTGGTGTATTTCCGCCACAATACAGATCATCTGCGATTTTAGCAACAGTACCATCTTGAACTAGGTGTCCTAACACTCTACACGTGAGTTCTTCAAGTGCTGTCTCAGAACCAGGCATTCCCATTGCTGAACGTACATAAACTCTTACGCCACGGAACGGAGTTGATACACCACAGTACTTCATGGAGTCTTTTGACAGTGGAATTTGGTAAAAGGATTTAGTCAAGTCAGTAATAATTATATACTTCCAATGCGCAATTTGCCTGAGAGTTGAATCGACATCAGGCATCAATGACGGTTGAGGTTTGCTATATCTACCAACATCTGCAAAGGCTGTGACTAGTCGAAAAGTACCATTCGGTTTCTTTACAAGAAAGGACGGATTCAAATACTCGACTGTGATTCCCAACTCCTCGGGGCGTTTGAAGACACCGATACGTTCCAGTTCGTCAAATTTGTCCTGGAGACTAGATAACTGAGATTTTGCATATTGTGGTAATCGTCCTTTTCGCTGAGGAGGCTGCACGGGACCCATATTCACCTTCGCTTCCAATGGACCCAATGCACCATTATAACCTTTAAAGTTTGGATTGAAGACGTCATCATACTTTATAAGTAGCGATTTAAACTGATCTCTCATACCTGTTGACAATAAGTTATTTGGGTCGACACGGACTTGATCGGAATGTGTTGACTTTTTCATGCTTGCATTAGGTAGAGCTTTTGATTCAGATTCATTTCCCACAGGACAGAAAGTAGCGCGTACGTGACAAAAATGTTCATTTTTTAAGAAGCATTGGTTCGTTTGATAAATTCGGTATTCGCAAATTTCCACCAACGCTTGAAACCAAAAATGGCTGCGGCCAAGAGTTGTTGTCCGAGTCCCTGGTATGAGACTCAACCGAAAAGATGTTGTCTGTGGAGCGCATGTCAGACGGTAACATAACATCAATAAAGTCTCCGGGCCACAGCGTAACTGAGGTTGAAGGAGCACGTGCGACGTGAGCACGACGAATAGCGTGATTTGGGGCTGAAGTGCTTGGCGAGCCGTAGTAGAATATGTGGTCATTTCCAATAGACACCTCACGACGAGCTGGTCGTGTGGCAACGTCATTTACCTCCATGAATGGAATACCGGCCAAAACATCTGTATCTGTTCGACAACTAACCCTTCAAAATACAGGTTAAGATCATCGCGTGTAAATGTTATCCTAGTTTCCCCTACAATGTTTAAAGGAGAGGAACCATCGGCTTGGTGAGCAGGTTGGGAGCTAGCGGTGATTTTTGCGTTCAGTTGTGTTGCAGTTAATGCACGAATCATATTACCGGTGGCGCCACTGTCAACAGTTAAACGAATCGGAATATGGCCACAGTAAGTGTCAAGATAAGGAGACTGTGGAACTTGAACACGGTAAGTAGATACCGACACTTGTCGAAACTCTTCCTCGGGATCGTGTAACTCAGAATCATCAAGAGGAATATCATCAATACATGTAGCGCGGGCCCTTGCCAAAAACTGTCGGTCCTGTTGCGGCAAATAAGTACACTTACTAAGGAAGTGGCGATCAGGACGTCCTGCGGCTTTGCAAAGCGGACACGACTTTTGGTTGGGTTTAGACCAAGATGGACTTGACTGCGGCTTTTGTCGTGGAAACTTTCTGACCGTTGTTCTCATGGTTTTGGCATCCTCTGCTGAACGCAACTCTTCTAAAAGTGAGTCCAGTGCTTGCGAAATTTCAGGTTTTATAGAGGCTAATGTTCTTGCTCGTAACTCAGTACCGTATCTCTGTTTGACAAGTTTAGGTAGGTCAGGGTTTATCAGTCTCAGCCATGTTAAGACAACTAGATTTTCAAGCGTTGGAGAGAGCTCCTCATCTTCGGTTATCGGTTCGTCATGGTGTTTGATGCCCATATCCTGATGTAACAAGCTATCTTCAATAAATGCGGTGAGTCGTTGGAACAAATCTTCGGGTCTCTCTGTAGGATCATATCGGATAGAATCGAAGTCAATAAAATGGCCACCAGTAATTTGGAAACCATAGTGGAGGCGGATTGTTTGCCAAATATCATCAACGGAGGTAGAGTTTTTAACAATAGTGTTTCTGGATATTACTGGACAAAAATTTGCTATCTGTCCTAACATCAACTCAAGAATGTTGACCTTTTGCTCACGGGTTTTCCTGTCAGCTTCGGCTACATCCTCACCGTCGTTCACAAAGCCTCTGTGGGGTGCAGTTTTGGTCTTTTTCTGCCATTTAAGCCCAGCCACGAGAAACGGAGCAAAGTTCTTGTCTAAAGTAAGGCTGTAGATTAAGTTCTGTCTCCAGTTTTCAAATGAGTTTACAGTTTCATGTTTGGTAAGGCACCATTGTTTTGGCGCGCGGGTAGAATTTGCCATTGTCAATGTTTTTGTTTAATACACTTGCGTTCACGGTAATAATTCTATTACGAGATGACGTACACAGGTCTTTATCGAGCGTGGGACGTAAATTCGCTGCCACCACGCCAGTAAAATGGATGTAGATCAACACACAAGAGTATAATCAAATACGTGATTTAATATGAACAAATAGCGTAGTACAGATAAAGGGGGAGAAAAACAGCATTTAGTCCGAAACAGGCAAAGTTCCGAATGTATGTAAATACACAGTCTGACACAGTCTGGCGTTCATTCATTCCGTTGAAATGGGCAGTTCAGATGTTGTAAGAAAATAATCTTGCTTATCTACAGTAGCCTGAGTAGGTTCATTAATGAATATACTTGCAACTTAAGATAAAGATATACTTCATTTATTTTTTTTGGTATAGCTTTGTTAAAATTTCATACAAGTGTCCATCGTATTATTTTAAAAAAATTTAATATAGCTTTAATGGGGTATACTGTATTTGGGTAAATTATGGTGATAGGAAAATGTATATTTGGCTATGTTTGATTTTATCTAAGTGAATGTTTATATTGTAATTCATAATAAAAATAGCACTTTTTGTTATAAAACATTTATTTTTAGTATATTTGGACATTATTTTTAGTATATTTGGGCAATATTTGGGTGTATTTGGGTATTTCGTGCTGCCCGTTTTTAATAGAGGGCCGAGTTGACCTGTGCCGAGTTGGTATAGGGCCGAGTTGACCCTTTACCTCTGTGAATTATGATGAACGATGATTATGTCATGATTTTGACAAGTAAGAGATTCATCAATATCAATTTATCACAAAAGACTGTTGAATTTATTGAAAATGTGACCGCAAAGATGAAAGATGTTAGCTTTTATCTTGTAGAACCATTCTGGGAAAAGACACAGACACTTGGGGTTATGTGCGTGGCTCCCCTCCTTGATCCGCACTTGTATACACCTTGTGTATTTTTATCGTGCAAACCGTACGTCCAAATATTTTTGCATATTATTACGACCTGGTCACATGTCTTGAACATAAAACTTGTTTTCCGCTATTTTAACAACGTTTTAAAAAGTCCCAAAAATATCATAATTTCATAAAGATAACAACGTACGCTTTCCTTTGATGTGAGACGACTGGAATGAGTTTCGGCACTGTTTTGCGCTTTCATTTTCATGCCGAGCAGCGGTTACTTCCCCTAATCAGAACAGAAACCAAATCAAGAAGACTGACGGAAAGGGCCGAGTAGTTGCGATTGAATTTCTTTTTCCTAGCGATTTTCCCGCTGTAATTTACGGGAAACATTCCAGTCGTCATGAATTCGGAAAGAAGCATGTGACACGGTTAGGAAAATGTAATTAAAAGTGCAAAGCTTGGAAGAAAGATACGATCTGAAAATAACATGCATTTATTTATGAAAGGGATATATGCATAGACTGATTTACACCAGAAATAAATGGCATGCGATAACATAAATACCTGAAATATATGTAGGTCAATTGTGTTTACATTTCGAAGCTTGGTATCTTCTGGAAATTGAAGCGTTGGTAAAAAATTGACTTTTTTAAAACGTTATGAAATTCGGTTGAAACTTGTTCACGTGTTAGACACTTAACCGTCTCATACTAATATAAGCAAAAATTTAAAACTTATTCTTGTAATAGATAATACTTTTACTTTTTTATATTCAAGGGCGGAGAAGGGCGGGGTCTATACTCTAAGTGTCTGTGGGAAAAGAAACCTTTTAACAAAACAAAATAACCATACCCTTTGGACACTACTAGATCTACTTCACATATCCTAGATGATATCCAACACTGTATTACCTTTCATACTCGTCTAGTTGTAAACATCGGCTTGCGGCCATTTTCCGTATGTTTTGCTGACAATCGTTCTGTCAGACGGTTTACGGCAGATAAATTCGTATAGACAAAGGGCATGAAATCTGTATAGACTTTCGCTTTAACGGGCATTAACACACTTAATTGCTGCAGGTCAGACATACATTGATTTTCCCGTAAACTTACATTATAAGACATGGTCCCTAATCCTACCTTAAATTGAGTCTTCATGCTAAAGAGATGATTTTTCTAGCAGAATGAAATGCCTGACAGATAAAAATGATCCGGTTATATATAGGGGTAGCCAACCAAATTTTGGCAAAATGATTTCAAAGAGGATTACCCACCTTTTTCATTGAAATTTTCTGCTGATCACAGGACTGACATACACTTCTTATAAATGCAAATATCCAAGTCACAAATTATCACGGAGACTTATGAAATATTTCATTTTCTTGGTTTCCTAATTAGTTTTCATACTAAAAAATACCCCATTTTCATCCAATTGAATTTTACGGTTTTCCCTGCACTTTTTTCAACCAATTGCTGGCCATGCTGCAATGCGAGAGCCTGACCTGCACTGTTAATTCTCACAGTAATTGCAAAAAAAATCCTAATTAATAACAGACACGAGTTGCATTGTCATCTGTGCCACATTTTTTTTGCTTTATAAATTAGTTTAGGTACTTAACATTTGCAGCTTTATATGATTTACAGGATGGTGAAGTGTTGCAGTTTCTATAGTATAAGATTGGTGCTGTTAATACAGAAACATGGAGAAAGATAATGAATTCTGGCAAACTTTTTCACTTTTAGGAAAATTTTGTCATAGAGAGCTAAATAGGGAGAAATCTTTGTTCAAAACCCACTGTTGAGAACAAATGGTTATAACATGTATTTGACTGGGGGTTAGTTTTAAACATATTTACCCTCACCGCTGTGGGTTCGAATCCCGACAGGGACTTTGGATTCTTTCATGTGAGGAAGCTATCCAGCTAGCTTACGGAACGTCGGTGGTTCTACTCAGGTGCCCGTTCGTGCCTGAAATAATGCCCGGAAGGGCACCTGAGGTCTTCCTCCACCAGTAAAGCTGGAACGTCGCGATATGACCTATACTGTGTCGATGAGACGTAAAACCCAAAACAAACAAACAATAAACATATTTATTTATGTATGATTGTGAAACAAGTTATAATACGTATATTACTCACTTTTGAGTATGCTTTCTAGGAACTAACCAGCACTGGTGTCATATGAGAAAACGTGGTCGTGGCCAGAGTAGGGCTCAAACCAATGGTCCCTTTGTTGACAGGCAGACACTTCAACCACTAGGTCACCACTCTTCTCTTTTAGGGGAATGATGCAGAATTTCTGCCTTAAATTAGCCTTAAAAGTTTCTAGTTCCTTGTGGTTATATTAATGTCTGATGAGGTAACATGGCCATGACAGATACCATGTGAGACAAAAACCTTAGCCATCTCTCTTGGAATGTATCTGAGCATTAAGGCAGTTCCATCTTATGATAGATAAGTCTGTCAGTTAAAAAAACAACCCAATATCGATATATAGACAGTAAGAAGTCTTTAAGGATGCTAAATATCTTAAATGGACTAGTCCACCTTACATTCTGGACTGTAACAATCATCATATTTTAGAAAAATAGTATCACTATGTACTGAATGAATAGCGAACAGAGGACATCATGATCAGATAGCATGGATGTGCAGGCTGATCTTGGACTGCGATTATTGCATACTTGAGTAGAATCTGTTGCAACAGCAGGCTAAATGATGATCAAAAACTAAAATAGCATTGAAATTGTCTTTTGTATTTACTTTTTTACCTGAAGTTTGTTTGAAGAGTCAGCAGAAGGAAATGATTTGCAGAAAACTCAGAGCGAAATAAATGCATTGATACCATACATTAATTCAGGTCCCTACAATAATAAGTACATGTAAATTCCTTTTAATTGACACTCCTTTGTTGGACTTAAAATGATAAGTAAACGATTGATTTTCCTTTAATTGTTTATCCATCTCTAGTGTCTAGACCCCTTTTTATGCCACCGCAGCATCTGCGATGCGGTGGCATATAGCGATTCACCTGTGTGTATGTATGTGTGTGTGTTTGTTTGTTTGTTTGTGTGTGTGTGTGTTATATAGATTATATAGCGAACTTAAAAAATCTTCTTGTGAAAAACCACTAGTCCAATTTCAACCAAACTTGGCAAGATTGATCCTTGGGTGAAGGGCTTCCAAAGTTGTTCAAAGAATTTCATTCCATGCAGAAATCTGGTTGCCATGGCAACCAAAAGGAATTATAAGAATAAATTTAAAAAATCTTCTCGTAAAGATCCAAAAGGCCTAGAGCTTAGATATTTTGCATAAGGTATTGTCTGGTAGACCTCTACCAAGATAGTTCAAATTATAGCCCTGGGGTCAAAATCGGCCCCGCCCCGGGGGTCATTGATTTTCACTATATATACATATAGTAAAAACATAAAATACCTTCCTGTAAAGACCCTAAAGGCCTAGAGCTTAGATATTTTGCATAAGGCATTGTCTGGTAGAAGTCTATTAAGATTGTTCAAATTATAGCCCTGGGGTCAAAATCGGCCCTGTCCCGGGGGTCATTGATTTTACTATATGTACATATAGTAAAAACTTAAAATCCTTCTTGTAAAGACCAAAACGGCCTAGAGCTTAGATATTTTGCATAAGGCATTGTCTGGTAGACCTCTACCCAAATTGTTCAAATTATAGCCCTGGGTCAAAATCGGCCCCGCCCGGGGGTCATTGGTTTTCTTATATGTATATAGTAAAAACTTTAAAAAAAAATTCTTCTAGCAATTGACAAATGCTAGAGGTTAGATATTTTGCATGAAACATTGTGAAGTGAACTTCTAGCAAGATTGTTCAAATTATAGCCCTGGGGTGAAAATTGCCCCCGCCCCGGGGGTCATTAATTTTCAATAATTTTATATACATATAGTAAAAAATCTTATTGTCTGAAGGTACAAGGCCTAGAGCTTTAATATTTGTTAAATGATATCAATTATAGGTACTCTACCAAAGTTGTTCAAATTTTGCCTCTAGTGTCAAAATTAGCCCTGCCCCGGGGGCCATAGGTTTTCCTTATATGTATTTTGTAAAAACTTTAAAAAATCATCTTCTCTAAATTTACAAAGGCTAGAGTTAAGATATTTTTCATGAAACATTATGTAGTGAACCTCTAGCAAGATTATAGCCCTGGGGTCAAAATTGGCCTGCCCCCCCCCCAGGGGTCATTGATTTTCACTATGTACATATAGTAAAAAATTAAAAAACCTTCTTGTCTGAAGGTACAAGGCTTAGAGCTTTGATATTTGGTATATAATATCATCTATAGGTCCTCTACTAAAGTTGTTTTAATTATGCCCCTAGTGTTAAAATTGCCCTGCCCCAGAGGCGATAGTTTTCCTTATATGTATAGAGTAAAAACTTGAAAAATCTTCTTCTCTGAATTGAAAAATCTTCTTCTCTGAATTGACAAAGGCTAGAGGTTAAATATATGGCATGAGACTTTGTGAAGTGAACTTTTACAAAGATTGTTCAAATTATAGCCCTGGGGTCAAAATTGGTCCCGCCCCAGGGGTCATTGATTTTCATTATGTACATATAGTAAAAAAATAAAAAAATATTTTTGTCTGAAGATACAAGGCATAGAGCTTTGATGTTAGCTAATAATATCATCTATAGGTGTTCAAATTTTTCCCCTGGTGTCAAAATTGGCCCTGCCCCGGGGCAGTGATTCTCATTATGTACACATAGTAAAAACAGAAAATAAAACAAATGTTTTCTGAATGGGAGAAATCTACAACTTAGATATTTGACTTGAAATGTTGTTTGGTGGACTGTATCAAGATTGTTTTGAATTAAATCCTTGGGTCCAAAATTTTGCCTTGCCCAAGGGAACAAATTTTGACCATGTGCACAGTTTTAGTTGTAAAATTGAACTTTGATATCAGGTGACCTAGATTTTGATGATGTGACCTACTTGCTTGTCCTTTGATGTACAGCTATGAAATTTGAACCATGTGCACAGATTAGGATGTAAAGTGAACTTTGATTTCAGCTGACCTACATTTTTACAAAAGTGTCTTACTGTGTTGCATTTGAATGTAGTCATGAAATTTAGGCTGTGTGAAATATGACCTTCACCACCTAATTCACTAGACTCGAGTGCATTGATATATTCCTAGTCTGATCTTTTATTGAGTTAACAACAGATTTAACCACTAATCTGATATTAAGAATTAGATAGGTCAGGGATCTATGCATTATGACAATGTTCAAAATTGCATAGAAACAAAAAAAAATCTGTTCCTACACTACTATTTAGTGTTGTATTAATGCGGTGGCATAGCATTTTTTCAAATGCAATCTTGTTTGTTTAAGAGATGATGGAATACATGTATAATATTGTAAGGGACTGTGAATATTTATCAAATAATTTACTTTTAGGACCTTGTAATGAATATATCAGTTTAAAACAAAATATGTTTTATGACAATTTGAATATCAAACTAGCATAATTAATTGACAAGTGAGGTAATACTGTTAAGTCAATGCTTAAAACTTACCTGTCAGGATTCCTGAACTTGACCTGTCAGGATTTCTGAACTTGCCTCAGCCATTCATATTTGCTGATTTTATTTGTTTCGATAATTTTCCGGTAAATAAAGGAATTAAGAGGTTCTAGGACTATATAAGGCACACTAAGGAGGTTTATACTTCAAGAAATGATTTATTTACTTACTTTTTTATCCTGGCATCAAAATGGCCGATAAGAGTTGTCTACCTTGATTCAAAGCATGAAATGACTTTATTTTCATAAACATATACAAATACTTACCATTTTACATGTAAGAACAAAGAATGTAATCCTTAATTACCTAAGACATAAGTTACTTTCCCAATAGTTAGCTGAAATTGATGTATTTCATAATAATCTTAATGACCAGTATGACCTCTAAGTTTGTCAGGAGGGAAAATTCAAATTTCTGGCACGTGGAACCTTTTTATATCAATTGTCCCCTACGGCTTGGCCGTAGCATAATTCAGTCACTATCCGTTGGATTGTCTCTTAACTTTGAATGCACGCTTCTTTCAATGACCCGAAGTGCAGTGCACAAGAATCATTACTCTGCACTTTTTTTTGAGTTATTGCCCTTTGTTAATTTTCATACTTTATTTTTGTCCAGGCCATTTCCCCTAAACTAGAAAAGCCATGGACTTGAAACTTCATAGGATGATAGATCTTATAAAGAAGAAGTGCAGTACTCTGCACTTCTTAATTTTTGAGTTATTGCCCTTTGTTAATTTTCATACTTTATTTTTGTCAGGGCCATTTCTCCTAAACTAAAAAAGCTAAGGAATTGAAACTGCATAAGATGTTATGTCTTATTAAGACTAAGTGCAGTGAACAATATTTGAGCAATAAATTGGTTCTCTGCACTTCTATTTTTTTGAGTTATTGCCCTTTGTTAATTTTTTGTTAATTTTCATAATTCATTTTTATCCATGTCATTTCTCATAAAGTATGAAAGCTATGGACAGGAAACTTCATAGGATGATAGATCTTATTGAGATGAATTGCAGTGCACAAAAAACAGTATTCTGTACTCCACGATTTTTTAGTTATTGCCCTTTGATAATTTTCTTATTTTATTTTTGTCCAGTACTATCACCTAAACTATAAAAGCTATAGACTTGAAACTTCATTGGATGATAGATCTCATTGAGAAGTGCAGTGCACAAGAACCGGTACTCCGTACTTCATGATTTAAGAGTAATTGCCCTTTGTTCGCCTTGTTCCGGTCAGACACTTTAACTCAGAGTTATGGCCCTTGATAAGTTATGCATTATGCGTATAGAGTAAAAATCGTTTCTGCGCTACTTCTCTGCAACTACTGGCTGAAATTCAATGAAATTTTATGGGAACCTTTAAGACCAAGAATAGATGCGCATATCGTCGCCTTGTTTCGGTCAGACACTTTAACTCAGAGTTATGGCCCTTGATTCGTTATGCAGTATACATATAGAACAATAATCTTTCCGCGCTTCTTCTCTGCATCTACTGGCTGGAATTCAAAGAAACTTTATTGGAACCTTCAATACCAATAGGAGATGCGCATATTGTCACCTTGTTTAGGTCAGACACTTTAAATCAGAGTTATGGCCCTAGAGTGATGGCAGTATGCATATTGAGCAATAATCATTTCCGCGCTACTTCTCTGCAATTACTGGCTGGAATACAACAAAGCTTTATGGGAATCATCAATATGAAGAGGAGATGCGCATATCTTTGGCTTGTTCCGGTGAGACTCTTTAACTCAGAATTATGGCCCTTGATAAGTTATGCAGTATGCATATAGAGCAATAATCGTTTCCACGCAACTTCTCTGCAACTACTGGCTGGAATTCAATGAAACTTAATGGGATTTTCAATACCAAGAGGAGATGCACATATCGTCGCCTTAATCCGGTCAGACACTTTAAATCAGAGTTATGGCCTTGATAAGTAATTCAGTATGCATATTGAGCGATAATCGTTTCTGCGCAATTACTGGCTGGAATTCAACGAAACTTTATGGGAACCATTAATACTATGAGGAGATATGCATATTTTGTTGCCTTGTTCAGACCAGACCCTTCATTACAGAATTATGGCCCTTGGTAAGTTTTGTAGCGTGCATATAGAGCAATATTGCTATTTCTCTGCAACTGCTGTACTGATTTTAATAAAACTCTATGGGAACCATTGATACAAAAAGGCAATTTACATCTCATTAGATATATAACTATTTAAGAGTTATGGCTCTGTTATTTTCCTGAATATTTTTCATGTACAAAGAATATTACTGTTTACAACATGATAAATATATATAAATAAAGCCTTACGTCTTCAGTTGTTGTGTTAGTAATAACCAGTGATGGCAAGGGATATAAGTTCAACGAATTTGCTTGTTGGTAATATAAGAGTTTTATTAATCCTGATGTAACATTGTTACAATCAATTCAAACGCCACTTACGTTAAAGGTACATGTACACTGTAAGAGCATTGTTTATAAATAACCTATTTTCTGTTTTATACATTTTTCTTAAACTATTTTACATTATTTTCAAAATTCTTGTCAACAGCTTCAAAGCAACCCTCTCATTCAGTTAATTTTAAACTTGAAAATATGTTTTACGTCTAATTCTACAATATATTCATTGGGGTTGTACTATATCTAGGGTATTAACACAAGTGAATAAAATACACATCATTAATATGCATTAACATCATGGAATAAAAAGTATAAAAATGTGTTTGTTGAAAAGTAAAAGTATTTACAGTACAGTAATTATATACAACAATTTTCTTATCACAGTTTAATACACATTTTTTTGCTCAGACAAAGTGAGCTTTTGTGATCACAATTTATCCGACATCCGTCCATCTGTAAACTTAACTTTAAGCAAAATCATCATATAAACTGCTTAGCCAATTTCATCCAAACTCCACAGGAATGTTCGTTTGGTGGTCACCTTTTAAAATTGCTCAAACAATTTAATTCCATAAAAAAGCAAACCATGGCAACTGAAAGAAAAAACTTTAAATAAAAAAAAACCTAAAAACCAATTAGCTAAAGTTTAGATATTTGGCAGGAAACATTTTCTAGTGAACGTCTACCAAGTTTGTAAAAATAAGAGCCCTAGGGTCAAAATTGGCCCTGCCCGGGGTGGGAGTGTGGGTCATTGATTTTCCTTATATGTTATATAGTAAACCTTAGAAAGTAGTCCCCCTCATAGCCAAGGAGGAAATTTTGGACATTTGACAGGCTAAAAATGTCCTCAGGTTGATGTTAGGGTAACTAGTAACCGACACTGAAAAGCCTTTTACTATATCTCAATTCATTGAGAAGTTTCAGCACTTTGAAATCAGTTTTGATGGGGGGAAAAACAATGCAAAATAGTGATTTTTGGCAATGTTGAGACATCCCCCGTTGTCATGGTAACAGGAAATTTACGATTGAGCATGCTCTTACAGAGGCTATGGTGTAGTCAACAGTTGTGCCAGGTTTCATCAGTTTTGAACCTTTTTTCATAGTTTCATAGCAGTTTGAACTTGTAACAGGAGGCTTCTCAATGAAAGCGGCCATTTTTCACAAAATGCTCATGGGGTAAAAGGTTAAGACCGTGCTTAGAATAGGTAAAAGAACTTTTTGTATGGCATGTACTTCAAATCACATCGGTTCTTACTATACTATATGAATATTCAAAATGAATATTCAAATAAAGAATGGTGTTCATAATTCTTCTCACCCTGGAGTTGGCATAACACTTTGGTTACAGTTTTAAATGGTTACTTTTTTCAACATCATATTTCAAAAAGAATATTATATTCAAATAGTATAAATGTTGCTGTCCTTTCTAGCTTGTAGTTATTCCAACTTTCTTTTACTGTCCTGCTTTTGTCATTTCCACATTTTTATCATAACTTTTATGTCCTTGCATTTATCAGTACAGATAGTAGTAAACTCATATGAACCTTTGCAGCATTGTTTTTCCTCCTTACATTAAGTGACATAGAATAACACTGTAAAGCGTCTCCAGCCCTACCTTCTTGTTCCATGCACTTTCCAAGAATATTTAGAGCTGTTTCCCGATGTCCAAGGTTTGGTTCTCCTTTTATGGTCCTGATAAGTTTTAAGAGCGCAGCTTGTTTCTGATCATGTCTCCCTAAATGGCTGTAAACTTTGTATTGTAGAAAGTAGAGGAAAGAGAGGGAATCCACTACGGCACAATCCATCCATTCATCGTCTTCTGTACGAAACATTCTGTCCTCTTCTGTAGATCTACAAAATTCATATCTGAGTTCAGTTGGTACACAGTGAATTTCACACTGCAGAAATCTTACACATGATGCTGTTGTATACTGTAAGGCTTCTTCATTATAATTGTCACATAATTGGAAAAAGTCTTGTCTAAATAATTCCTTCTTAAATCGATGACAACTACAGATAGGCTCAACAATTTTAAGATCATATCTACTTTCAATTTCACTGAGTACTAGGTCAGCTTTTTGTATTTTTTGAACGCAGTATAAGATTGAAGCTAGTTTAAGTTTACTTGATGCAACATCTGTATACAGACCAAGTGAGATGAGTTTGAGGGCATCGGCTGATACAGTGTTGTACTGACAGATGTTGCATGAAGCCAGGACAGATCCAAGTGATGTACAATACCATGGTAACAGAAGAAGATTGGCTGTCTTATCCAATCCTTCATATTGAATGTAGAGTGCTTTTGATATATAGTTCTTTAATTTTTCTACAGCCTCATAAGGACTACTGTCCTTGAGAAGATTAAAAGTATTTATTAGTGTGTCAGATATTTCGGCAGCCAGATTAAATAATAGATCTCCTGAAATAAAGTCACTTGTCTTGATTGGACATAAATTATTAAACTTGGCATGAAGCCTGGAACCTAGAGAATCACATTTAATCCCAAGTAGTGCCAGTCCTTTACTGTTGATAATATTGTTGAGTATTTCCAGGATATATGGTTTGACTGCAGGTGAAATTTTTCCCCTCATTAAATTGTTCCCAGGTATGATAAAATGTGGACAATTTTCATTAATGATATTGGTGTAAAGGAGATATAAACACTGTGTTAGACAAGGAAGGAAGTTATTTTTTCTCCAGATGTTAGAATGTGTATTAGCAATACAGTGGAAGACTACAGTTTTACACATGTAACTGGATATCACATCTTGAAAGAATGGAGTAATATATGTTTTTAAAATCATTTTCATTAGGACATAACAGCGAATCTGTGTAATATTCAGGTTGAACATTAAACACCTTTCTGCTAAAGATGTTGATATTCTCCATTCAAGTTGCTCATGTTTACTGCCTCTACATCCAACACCAACAACAAAGCATCCACTTCTGCTGCAATATTGTTTCATTTCAGCAGATGGCCATTGACCTTCATCTTGTTGATCCAACCATTGTCTAGCTTGTTGCGGCCATGTGGTACAATGTAGAGCAAACACTTCATCTCTATCACAGTAGCCTGGTTGTCCTTGATCTACATTTGCTGGCCCATGTATTTCACAGGCATTAAAGATAAAAGATGCTAAAGAATTCTTTAAAAACAATTTTCCTGTTCTGTCTTTGAAGACGAATTGATAAGTATCATCATTAGCAGAAAGAGGTACATCATTTCTCAGACAATGAAGTAAACAATACCCAGGAGATACAGAATTATCTTGAATCATCAAGAGATTACGTACACCAGGTATCCAGTCACTCCAGTCTTGTATCACAGTAGATATTTTACTGTATAAAAGTTGATCTATGTCTGATTGCATTTCTAATGTAGTTGTACCTTCTGATTGACTCCCAAAAATGTGTGTTAACATACCATTCTCATCAAGTAGTTGGTGATTTATGCTCCATAGTGATTCTCTCAGAAGCCATGTTCTTCTCGTCTTCAGTATAATTCTCTCATCAATACCTATATCAGCCAGAACCTCTGATAATTTCATTGACACAGTCTGAGTGTAATTTGGTACTTGATACATTCTGAAAATATCATTAATGTTCATCATTTCTAACATATTCAATTTCTTTATTTCTTCTTCTGATTTTCTTATCTAAGTTACCATTATCAGATTATTATTTATTTTTTTTTTTTGTTAAATTGTCAATTTTTCCTTTCTAGAAAATTGTTTTAAAATAAGTTGATATCATCATCATCGTAATCATCATGATTATCAAATTGTGTTATTTTATAAGAAATGTATTATAGAAATTTTAGATGTTTTTATTTGGTGAAAATTGATTTATGCTGTGTTCTTTTTATAAACAATATGAATTGAAATTTTAATCAAATCCAAAACTTTGACTTTTTAATCAACACTAGTCTGTTTTTGACAAATTTTCCCATATTATCTTTAATCAAATACAAAACTTGACCTCTTTTTGAAATAAATTTTAACTTGTCAGTAGTGTAGAGAAATCATTAAATTTTTACCTTTTTGCTTATATCTGCAGCAGATTTAAGATCATGAAGTCACTAGATGTTCAGTATTTTAAAGAAAAACAAATTATTTTAGAAGTTTACAATAAGAGTAATTTGGTTTTTCTGGATTTATTTTTAACTTCCTCTTTCTCTTTTAATCTTAAGAAGGTAACTCTGTTGAGCAGTTATTTCATATCTGACATTTGTTGTCTCCCTTTGTTGAAGAAAACTGACTGACATTATCTTCGTTTGTTGAAATTAACTGACTGACAAGATATAAGGACAAGATAAGATAAAGATAAACTATACTAAGTTCATGCTTCATGTATGCTTCTTGTATGTAAAAGGGACTCCACTGAGTTTTTTGTCATACCGGATTGAATTTTTTTTTCAAGATTAATGTTCCATTTGATGTAGGTCTAGCCCATTAACTTTTGTTATAAAAATCAGATCATTGGCTCAGTTTGTTTTTCCAGAAAAGTTATTATTATTGTGAAAAGTGACACAAAACTGTAACTAAGTTACTACGCTTTTAACTCAAATTGAGCTAAGAATAGCACAAAAGTATAATTTTTGTGTCGCCTCAACAGACAAGTGGCAACATATAGAGATCACTTCTCCGTCGTTTGTCTCTCAGTCTGTCTGTACAAACATATACATGTATAGATATTTAGGGGGCTATGGGAACAATTGGTAACTGTAAATTTCCTTTGATGCTTTTCATTCAGTAAGCTCTTATGTGGCCATTTTTTATGTGGCTAAACGAACAAAATAGCGAATAAATTAGTAACCACTTGGATACCAAACTTTGAGCAAGTCCATCTGTCCGTCACAAAACTTTTATGGACTACTCCTCAGAAACAATTTCATCAAAACTTTACATGAATAATCAGTACCAAGTTTAGTTGTGCATATCTTCGACATATTTTGGTTCAATGATTTTTGTCAGAGTTATGGCTCTTATATTATTATTTTAAGTTTGTCCAGACTAGTCTTCTTATACCACTAATGCAATTTCGATGAAACTTTACAGGATTGATCTGTAGCTCAAGTACTTGTGCATATAACACGGATTTTTGAATAATGTTTGGCCGAGTGATGGCTCTTGAATATAAAAGGTTGTTTTTAGCTCGACTATACGAAGTATATGGAGAGCTGTCCTACTCGCCCCGGTGTCGGCGTCCGCGTCCAGATTTCAGATTAAAGTTTTGGTGCAGTAAAATATTTTTCACTATAACTTTCTTAACATTTCTTAAGGTATCAACTTCAAACTTCAAATATATGTCCTTATCATCAACCACATCTTATGTGACAAGGTTCATAACTCTAGCACCAATATTTTTCAGATTTATCTCCCCTTGAACTTAGAATTTTTTCCTTAAAAATACTATTTTTTACTGTTACTTCTTTATTTCTTAAGGGATCAACCTCATACTTCAAATATATGTACCTTATCATCATCCCCATCTTATGTGACAGGGTTCATAAACTCTAGCACCAATATATTTCAGATTTATCTCCCCTTGAACTTAGAATTTTCCTTAAAAAATATTATTTTTACGGTTACTTATTTATTTTTTAAAGGGATCAACTTCATACTTCAAATATATGTACCTTATCATCATCCACATCTTATGTGACAAGGCTCATAACTCTAGCACTATTTATTGCAAGAATTATCTCCCCATAAACTTAGATTTTTTTACTAGAGAAAAATGTTATTTTTTACTATAACTTTTTTTAGTTTTTAAGGTATCTACCTGAAACTTCAAATACTTTTTCCCTTTTTATAAATTAATTTTTATGTACAATGTTCTAACCCCTTAAAAGCAATTTTTACGATTTTTTTTTTTTAAAATTTGGTTTTTTCTTTAAAAATATTAAAAACTCTTTTATTTTTAAAAGGTATCTATTTCAAATTTCAAATAAAAATTTTTCTTACATTACACCCCCATTTTTTTGTGTACAATTCTTTAACCCCAAGCATAACTATTTTTAAATTATTCCCCATTATTTTTTTGGAATTTATTTAACAAATGTTTTACTAAAACTTAAAAACCATAATTAACAGAAGGGTTTTTTCTTTCATATTTTGTCCCCCTTTTACGCGTCCATTTATTTTTTTAGCGAGTTTGGGTTTTTTTTTTTCCTTTTGACACCCCTTTTTACCCTCAAAAAATTTTGTTTTTTGCCAGCTACATAGAAATTTGCCCAGACTACTCCTCAGAAAGTTCAAACTTAAACAGGAATGATCTGGAATAATGTATTGTCCTTAGATTTAAATCGCAATTTGCCCTGTTTATATGATTTATGTGTCTCCTGCTACATAGTAGCTCTAACATGCAATTGGCTATCATGATGTGATCACTGCTCGCTTTTGTTTGAAAATATAAACCTTCACACTTAATGTTCTTAACATTCAAGGTCAAATTTTTAAAACATTCATGAAATTTCAATGCAGTTTTCGTTAGTTAAATAAACACATGTCATAGAGGCATTTATGTTTTCTGAACACACATTTTATTTCTATGTTGATGAGTAATCCAGTCAATGAATTTATGATTTTCAATTTACTAGCCCAAATTTCCAGTTTTGAATTTATTCTACTCTATATTTAACTAAATTTTCTTAAATTTTTCACTGGCTGAACTAATTTTCACCGGCCATGGTCCACTGGGCCAGTGCTAAATTCGATGACTGGTAATCTCCAAAGTTATGAACAAATTAAGGGCAGGCAGCTTTAAAAATGATAGTTCATAATGATTATACCATAGAATTTTTATATTGCATTAATAGACTAAGAAAGAATAGACTATTTTCATAACTAATGCAAAGAAAAAAAATCGCCATATTGATATAAATACAGAATTTTCCTGCAAATTTGAAATATATTGAAATTTTCTGCAAATTTGAAATATACTGAACTTTCCTGCAAATTGGAAATTCCAAAAAAAGCTTCTGACCTTTTTGTGTTGCCTTGAAAAGGCGACATATAGGGGTTACTTTTTGTCAGCCGGTTGGCGTTGGCGGTGTTGTTTGTCGGCCGTCCCCTAAAGCTTGTCCGGGCAAAGCTCAGTTACTATAAGTTTGATTGACTTCCAACTTGGTATGCATGCTATCTTTCAATAACCTAAGTGCAGTGCACAAGGAATAGTAATCTGCACTTCTAAATTTTTTGAGTTATTGCCCTTTGTAAATTTTCATACTTTTTTTTGTCCGGGCCCATTTTTCACTTCAAACTACAAAGTATGGACTTGAAAACTTAATAGGATGATAAATCTCAATAAGAAGAAGTGCAGTGCACAAAAAACCGGTATCTTCACTTACCTTTTATCCCCCCGCCGATTCCAATCGGCGGGGATATAGTTTTTTGGCGTTGTCCGTCCGTCCGTCCGTCCGTCCGTCCCCCCCCATCCGTCCGAATTTTCCGTTTTCCGGAGTAGTTCTCTGCAACTACTGGCTGGAATTCAACGAAACTTTATTGGAAATCATCAATATCAAGAGGAGGAGATGCGCATATCGTCAGCTTGTTCACGGTTCAGACCCTTTAAATAAGAGTTAATGGCCCTTGATTAGTTATGTTAGTATGCATATAGAGTAAAAATTGTTTCCCGCACTACTATCTCTGCAACTACTGCTAGAATTCAACGAAACTTTATGGGAACTTTCAATACCCAGAGGAGATGCGCATATCGTCAGCTTTGGTCCGGTCAGACACTTAAACTCAGAGTTATGGCCCTTGATTAGTTATGCAGTATGCATATGGAGTAAAAATTGTTTTCCGCGCTACTTCTCTGCAACTACTGGCTGGAATTCAAATGAAACTTTATGGGAAACTTTCAATACCAAGAGGAGATGCGCATATCGTCGGCTTGTTCCGGTCAGACACTTAAACTGAGAGTTATGGCCCTTGATTAGTTATGCAGTATGCATATAGAGTAAAAATCGTTTCCCGCACTTACTATTATGCAACTACTGGCTGAATTCAACGAAAACTTTATGGAATCTTCAATACCAAGAGGAGATGCACATATCCGTTGCCTTGTTCCGGTTCAGACACATTTTAACTCAGAAGTTATGGCCCTTGATTAGTTATGCATGTATGCATATAGAGCAAATATCGTTTCTGCGCTACTTCTCTGCAACTCATGGCTGGAATTCAACGAAACTTTATGGGAACCTTCAATACCAAGAGGAGATGCGCATATCACTGCCTTGTTGGGGTCAGACACTTTAACACAGAATTATGGCCCTTGATAAGTTATGCAGTATCCATATAGAAAAAAATATTTGTTTCCTCACTACTTCTCTGCAACTACTGGCTGGAATTCAATGAAACTTTATTGGAACCTTCAATACCAAGAGGAAATGCGCATATTGTCACCTTGTTCGGGTCAGACATTTTTAACTTAGAGTTATGACCCTTGATAAACTTAGGCAATATACAACCAGAGCAATAATCGTTTCCGTGCTACTTCTCTGTAACTACTGGCTGGAATTCAATGAGACTTTATGGATACTAAGAGGAGATGTGCATATAGTCGCCTTGTTCCGGTCAATACTTATAACTCGGATTTATGGCCCTTTATTAGTTATGTAGTATGCATAAAACTCACTGGCATTTCCAGATATTACTATTTAAAACAAAAGTTATGGCTTTGTTATTGCCCTGAATATTTATCAAGTTCCAAAAATATTACTGTTTATGCCCATTATTAATATAGAAATAAAGCCTTATGTCTTCAGTTGTTGTGTTAATAATAACCAGTACTCGGCGGGGGATATAAATTCAACGAATTTGCTTGTTTTTTGAGTTATTGCCTTTGTTAATTTCCATACTTTATTTTTTGTCCGGGCCATTTCTCCTAAAGTATAAAAGCTATGAACTTGAAACTTCATGAAATGATAAATCTCATTAAGGAGAAGTGCAGTGCACAAGAACCTGTACTTTGCATTTCTTATTTTTGAGTTTTTTGCCCTTTGTTAATTTTCTTACTTTATTTTTGTCCAGGTCATTTCTCCTCAAGTATGAAAGCTATGGACATGAAACTTCATAGGATGATAGATCTCATGAAGAAAAAGTGCAGTGTACAAAAACCGGTACTCTGCATTTCTTAATTTTGAGTTATTACCCTTTATTAATTTTTCATATGTTATTTTTGTCCAGGCCATTTCTCATTTAAATTATAAAAGATATGGACTTGAAACTTCATAGAATGATAGATCTTATTGATAAAAGTGCAGTGCACAGAAAACTGCTGCTCTGCACTTCTTATTTTTGAATATTGCCCTTTGTAAATTTTCATAATTCATTTTTGTCCCTTGCCATTTCTTTTAAACTATATTGTTCACAAGGCGACACATCCGACTCGCAGAGTTCTAGTATTTTCTGTATTGAAAAATAAAACAGTATGTGTTTATGTATTTTCATGGCTGTTATTGAATTTGCTTGATTGTTTTCTGTGCCGTTGAAAAGTAAACCCATGCACATATGATCATATCTCTACCCTCCTTGTATGTATAGAAACTCGTATTGTCATCCCACTGAAAGCACTGGCTGCATCTTTCCTCTGCCTAAATTTATGTAATAGACTTGAATAAAATTTAATTTTTTGATTTTTTATAGAGATTTATTACCATTTTTTTTGATGAAGGTTTTATACCAATAACTTGTGTGCAAAATTTTCAGATCAATTTGTTCACTCTGTTATACTAGAATAATCAATTCTGTTTTACTTGAATAATTATTGTTATTGTGTAATATGAAAAGAAATCATTTTAAAAGGATTTTTCCCCCAGTACAATGTAAAATTTTCAAATTTTGGCTCAGATATGACAAAGTGGGTGCTTTAAAATACTGGTCTGAAATTTAACATAATTATTTATGCTGTCTATAGGACATTTCTTTTTACACTAGATTATCAGCACGTTTCATTTCTATAAATAACAGTTTCCTCACCCCTTTTAAAACTATTTTCAGGGCAAGCAACTGATGTCAAGTAGTTTGGGGGATCATGTGCTAGGAGTTGGTCAGGTATTTGATATTTTAAATCCATTTCCCCATTAAATTTGTGAATTGGTCTGGTCCACCTTTGTATTTGGAACTGTCCATTCATAATATTAGATGATACTGATCAGAATGCTCATAATGAATGAAAGTGTCTTTTCCAATATAATGTTTGTATTGTTTTGTAACCTGTATAAATTAATAACATATATATGTAATTTGTAATATGCAATAATTTAACTTGTTGTTTCATAGATTAAAAAGAAAACAGGTATAGAGCAGATTCAGTTTTGTGTGAGTGTAAAGGTGCGTACTGTACACAGTAGTGCTAGATAAACTCAATAATATGAGAACAAATTGTCACCTTAGTGCTCTAATGGAATAAGTCCTAAATTTAATGGGAATTAATCAGTTATTGCACTAAGTTGGCGATATAATGTTAATATTGTACTTGTCTTTAGTTTTATTCAATAATAGACAGTAAAAATTTTATTAACATAATAAATGTATGGCAAAATCTGAGAGTTACAAGTTACCCCCCCCCCCCCCCAAAAAAAAAAAAAATTAAAATAAAATGCTTGTTAATTTCTAAATTTCTAAAAGAACCACTTTGATATGTTCTCTTCCAGTTAATTGATGTTCAATGGAAAGTGGGCATGGCAATGAGCTCAGACACATGTAAACAATTAAACTGTCCATTTGTGACCTTGACCTTGACAGTAGCAGAGGCAGGGGGAAATCTCAAAACACATCCACTAGAACTTACGATGGACCAATTTAGGGTAAGTTAAGTTAGGCGAAAAGTAGGATGGCCTGAATACATGATCTTTTTTATGAATAATTGAAAAAAGTCTGGTGTATCTATCGTAGTTTGTTGAAAATTTTTGTTTAAATTCAGTGAGTAGAATGTTTGGATTTATTTTTAGATGATTGTAAATGGAATCATATTCCACAGAGATATAAGCATTTTGCTACTATCACTGAATCAAGTGATATTTTAAAGGCACATCATGGCTCAGGAAATAAATTTTTACTTCTTTAGAAAGGGCAAACATGAACTTTAGAACATGTTAGATGCATGTTGCCTGAAGAATGTAGCACTTAATGTGAAATAATGTGTTGCAAAAGAAGCAAAATGTAAACAAAGAAGTTTTTTGACTACTATAATTACTAAATCACTATATTTTTACTAACTGCTAAAAAGCAACATAAGAAAAAGATGATTATAAAGTAATTGGCAATTGAGTAGCTTTTTTGAAACTAGGGAAGTACACCAAAATTTAATCTGAAATGCCTTTGAGACAAAAATGAAAACATTTCTGGTGCATAATGGCCAGAAATATTAACAAAGCAGCAGAGTTAATACAAATGTATTTGATACTGAATCTACAGTTTTTAGATGCACTGGAATGCTTATCCACTGTCTATTTTTCCTAGATATAAATCCAAAGTTAATAAAATGTCATTGGTATCTATATAGGGCAGTGATAAATTCCACTTGTATATCTTATAATATTAATAATCTTGCAAAATATAAAAAGTGCCTTACATCAGTATTCAAGTCGCATGCTTCCATTCATAGATTTTAATTGATAGATATTATAATTAGATGGTTGATGTTATTGTAATTTTAATAGGAAATGTAAAATTTAATTACTTACTTCTTCAGAATTTTACCAATCAGTTGAAGGAAATAGGAAAAGTGCTGGAAATGGTCTGAACAAGAGCAGAAGGAGCAAAAAGATGGAATCTCTATCACTTAGAAGAATGCAGAACTAATAATCTCTATATCCCAGAGGACTGCATTATGTTTAATCTTAGACATTATAAGAGACTGAAAAATGTATCATTTACAATATATCAACAGTCAGTGATATCCGCATAGCCAGGAAAATAAATGTACATGTTGAAGAGTATTATAATGTATTTAGATTGATTTAGAAACGTCATGACTGAAGTAATGCAGAAGTGCGCCTAAGGTTTTCGCTAGGAAATTTCCATATGACTTTTACAGTGCTGTTATGATTTGAAACCCTGCAAAAAACATGAACTTACTTGAAGCTTGTCTACATGTACATGTTACTGCTTAACAGTCAATTCTGATTATGACTAGCACTAATTTTATATGACAGTCTTTATTCCAATTCACCTTGTATAATTTAACTTTTTTCTCTTCATTTACTGCAATAGGTCAATAGATAAGATGAACAAGTGACCAGCTTTGTATACAATGTATAAGGTATACACAATAAGCCAGAATATTCTGAGGCAGAATATCACAACAATCTGAGGCATCATATTTTAAACTTTATTTAACTGAAAATAGTATACATGTAGATATTTATTATTGTATGTCTAATAAAAAAGTATAAATTGTGTAATGTTTTAAAGTGTTTTGTATGGATAAAATTTCCACTTAAGTCAAATGCCAACTGACATTTTTCAGACTGTCAGAGTATGTATGTTTTTTATGCTGAGGTCAAGAACTTGGCAGTCAGTCCAATGGCCTTCCTGGATAACTTACCAGTAATTACCAATTTCTCCTTAAGTGACAGACTAAATAAAACATGATTTCTAGTCTATTACATTTAATCCTGTCTGGAATTATTTGTCAGTAGTTACCAGCTACTATTGTAGCAAGAGTGCATGATCATTAAACTAAAAGATACTTCATTGTATAATTCTATAACTATATCTCTACAATAAAGTGTAGATAAGTATGTCTGACTGTTAGGGATTGTGTTGACATTATTATAGGTAAAACAATAGAACAATTTCTAAATCAGCGATGGAACACAAAGTTAATGACTATCAGACCCAAAGTTTTGTGTCGGCAACCACTATAATAAAAATATGATGCTTTCCCTATACAGCTATAGTATTGTCACAGAAATAAACCATGGATAAAATACACTGTAATTGGATTCAATCACAAGAATGCTTACAGTTAAATCTGAAACCAGTTAAAAGTCATGGCAGAATACTACAGACCTACAGAATACTACAACACTATAATGGGAGAGAAGAGCAAAAATAATGAAAATTTGAACTTGGAGTATTTGGCATTCTAAAGTGACCCTAATCAAGTCAGCAATTATATTCTGTATGTTTGTCTCAAAACATTTGTTCACATCCATAAAAATAAAATCTATTTTAGAGTCATTGTATTATGTAACCTTTGATTTTATGACCAAAATAATTAATGACAACTTCTTTGCTTAAGATTACATTAGATGATTGGAGCCTGCAGGATGCAATATTAAAGACCATGTCTTTGGGTTTGTCTATTATGCTTAGTATATCTTTTAAGAACCTTACACTGACTCCCGGTACTGACAGAAACATCTAGCTGGACGGTAACTGTTTACAGCAGTAACGAGGCTCTGCAGAGTTTCCTCTAAACAGTTACCCAAGAGCTGGATATTCCCATCTGTACGGACAGCCGGTGTTCGATTCCTTTTTCTTGCATATTACATCAATTATTTTCGGAACAGAAATTACAAAAAACTGATATTCTCATTACGCTCTTTATTCTTATAGTAGCATATGAACTTGCAACTTCATTCATAACTGTAAAATAACGTCATTGTAAGTATGCTGTTCATTTATAAAAAGTGCGCGGTAATGACATCATATAAAGCATGCGACTTATCTTACATGGGCGTGTAAGACAAGTTTTTCTAGCACCGGAGTAAATGGTTGATAACCCGGTCTGATATGCAAGAATAACCTTGTGTTTCATTAAAAATATCAATTATGATTGCTGTGTCGTGGTTGTTGTTGTTGTGGTAGTCATGCAAAACTTTTAATGACTAGCCTATTACTGTATTCCTAGAAATGTTCGCGGATACAATATTTCGCGTTTTTCACAACGTCGGCATTTTCGCGGATACAAACTTTCGCGGATTTGTAGTAACCGCGAATTCTGCGAACATTAAGTAGCTACGGCCTAAAGAGGCTACGTTTCTGATACATTTCCTCGCCAGTTGGGTACATTTAATTTTTTATTTTTTTTGTGGAAAATACCTTTTCATCTATTGACTAATCGAACACAGACAGTTGTTCCGTGAACATTTTTATCTTATTTTTAACTTTTTTATTAAGTGATTCAGTATATATAGTCAGACCCGTTAGCTTTTATTCTCATTTGAATAATAACTGACTTTATCTTCAAAATGTCGATACGTTTTTTTACACAGTATCGTACTGTACATCGCTTTTATTATAACAACATAACAGCTGCTTATCAATGTAGCACTTGATCGCTATTGTACTTTTAACAAAAGATTACACCTACTCCAAGCAAATAAAATCCAAGCCATTCAATGTACGCAAACTGTAAATGCTTTTGTATACGCCGTGACTACCGAATAACGTCAATAAGCATGATAATTACTAATAATTGACAATTTATTTTCTTCAGGGTCCAAACAGGTATCTATAACATACATACATAATTCTTTACACATTTCTATAGCACCTGTGTTTATATGGTTTTTGTGTAAGTAGATTATAATAAATATTCTGCACGTTTATGTTTTTATTTGGTTGAAGCTAGGAATGTTCGCGGATTTGTTATAAGTGACATATTCACGGCTATAAAGATTCGCGGAATCATGCCTATCGCGAAAAGCGCTAACCTTAAAACGCATGAAAAATCTTTTCTAGGAATACAGTATTCAAACATTCTTAAAAGTTATGAACATGGAACTTAAAATGCTTGCTTATCTTGCCAAGGTGCAGTTGTTAGACAAGAGCCATAATTCTGAAAGCAATATTTCTAGAGTTATGCCCCTTTTTAGCATACAATTTTTCAAAAAAAGGTTATTGTAGCAGATGAGCCTTAACACCACATGCAGTGCTCTTGTTATTAAATAATTATGAACAGTTACTGCAAACTTGGCTCACAAAACACAATGTGGTAAGACTATTGCTGATAAAAGTTAATCATCTAATTTCTTGTGAGTTAGAAATTGAAATCTTAAGACAATGTCATTGTGTTGAGCAAAAACTGTTTCAAAGGTCCTGTTCACCATGACCTTGACCTTTGCTTTATTGACAAATCATGCATCTTCTCCTGATCTCTCCTAGTCATCCTAAAAGAAATGCTGGTATACAAAAATCTTTTACCATCTTTCATGCTTTTAATGGAAAGCATTTTCCATATTTGGGGTATTTGTATCTTGCTATATACTCTAGACAATTAGAGATACAATCAAGTTGTTGGAACATAACCATTATTTTTCTGCATCATTCTGGCTTCCTGAATCACAGTGTCATCACAATAATCTTCAAGAAAAACAGTAGCCAAGTTCTTTAACCTAACATTCTTCGACAGTGATAACCTCATCATGCACTCTACTATGGGCAAGCACGTTATTTCGGCATGAGACTCTTTTGTGACAAGATACATTAAAGTTGAGACAGCAGATAAAACTGTGTCTTCTGAGTACCGCGACAGGCATCCTATCACCAATTTAACACCTCCATTATCAATTATATGCTTCCTGTTCTCCTTTTCAGCACTTGCGTTACACACACCTCCCACTGCAAACTCAACAAGTTCTTCATCGGATTCCTCCAGACCATCAAGAAAGAGATCTAGTATATTCAATGTTTTAAAATGTTCGTAATTTATCGGATCATAAGCAAAGTTTGCAAGGTTTGCCATTATCTGTTTCTTGGCTTCAATGTCATCGGTGTTTTGATATTCGTTGACCAGTGACTGGAGGTAGCTAAATCTCCCTATGCCATAGGGACCTGTTTTCTTTTCAAGGTAACTCTTTGAACTGAACATCTTTGTTTAAATCTGAAATTTAAAATAGAAGATAATTTACCCTAAGTTGCAACATGCTAAACTTGCCAATCATACATAATGTTTAAAAGGTATTGAACTCCCCGCAGGTACCGCGTCTTTGCCTATTCCGGTGTAATCAGAAAATGTGTTTCATTACACACTGAACGCCACCCATTAACAGTTTCCACTATTTAAGTGAAAGTGGAAGAGCAACTTTTTGATTTTGGTTAGAAATATTTTCATATAAACTCGTGTTTAATTTCATGTTCTAACAAGTGAAGGTCATCTGTAACTGTAACATATACCAGTACTGCAGTAGTGCTCTCCATTTAACTTTTTAAGTTCCAATTCAAAACATGACTGTCTGACAAAGATGTTTTAAATTTAAATCATTGAGTTATTCTATGGATTACATATACATTTAAAGTCAAGATGTCACAGTAAGGCACAGTTTAATAAAACAGTAAACACAAGTTCGTTTTATATGTACACTGAGTTTGCTGGAAATAATAAGAATGTACCATAGGGGACCATCCTAAATATAACTTTAGAAACATAAAAACCTCCCTATCATTTTAAAGAGTCTGATTCAGATGTATACATGTAACAGAGACGTATATATTCTGAATCTTTAGAAAAAAAAACATTTATTCTGTTAAATTAACCGAAGAGTGTCTTATCCGAAAATCCAATACTTCAGTGTTTATCTCGCGAAAACATACGTCATTCAAAACTGGTGCATGTAAAATTAAATGTGTGGCACTTGAACTATTAAATTGCTAATATTTTAATAGAATATACTAACCTGGATTTCTAAGTAACACGTAATTTTGCGTAATCTGCAGTAAACTATAAAAATATTTTCGTGAGAAAATTTACACGTCGTGAAAAATGAGTTAGGCATAAACACACTAAATTGCTGCACTTTTATACTTGCAGGAATACGCTAAAATCCTTTGGTGTCTGGCTGGGACAGAAAGATACAGTTATCTTCTGTCCCAGGTGTCTGAAACAATTTTTCATGGGAAAATTTCATTCATGAATGAAAATCCGTGTACATGCATATAACCTTTTCTGAAAAAAATGCGGAGAGTCGTTTAGTAATTTTTATGAGTGACATATACTGATGTATTTATATAATACTTAGACCACGGTCTTTCAAATTGAAACATATTTGAAAGTGTTAGACCCGGTTTTGACACTCAAGGCTTGAAGCACGATGTTTTGAATATTCTGTTTGAAGTTATAACCTCAACTCTAGTACATGTGTAGCGCAGTGGTAATAAGCCATCACTGATCTGTACCAGTAACCCTGCTTCCATCTACCAATCTATCCCCTAGATTGACAATGTCAATACGTTGGCACACGGCGGGATAATTTCCACCTCGGGGGCATTTAGCAGGAGATTTTACTATCTTTCTGTGCCATAGGATGGGGACTTTTAGATCAAGATGAGTATATACATCGTATATTTGGTGTTACACTTTGCAAATATCGAGTACGCTATGTACAGCATGAATGTGTAGGCCTATCAATTGCACAACTTATCGAAGTCATGATAAAATAAACACTCTTCAGAAGGAATCGTTCATATGGGTTATCGTTTGTGGCTACAAATTAAAATAATTGATAGGCTTAAAAACAAGAGAGAATACTCGATATATGCACTCTTTATGAAATTTTAGGGGTTATGTCCCTTTAGTAGTTTATTGATCATTAAAAGGGACTACTCCATGACCAAATATTTTTCCACACAATTTGATGTAGGTCTATACCAGTAACTTCTATGTAAAATTTCAGCCTATATTAATCATGACCCGTTTTTCCAGAATAATATTTTTAATATTGCAGCTATACTTAGATTGAAAAGATACTTTTAACTTAAATCGGGTTTAGAATCGAAAAAAAAAATCGACTTAAAATTTGAGAATATTTCTTTTATTATTTTTTTTTCTGTAAGTGCCTCAGTTGATCAAAGTATATTTTCAATTTTCAGGTTTGTATCCTTTGGGCCTCATGTGATGGGGTTCCTTTAACGTAAATATACAGATCAATGGGAGGCTGTTTTGCGAACAGCAATTTCAATGATGCTCCATATACGGAAGAATGGTTCTGAACAGAACATGATAATTATAGAAAATGTTTAGTCATTTTCACCGGAGCTTGATTAAAGGTGATGGTCCGCATCATGAATTATACTTATTAAAACACAGTAAAACTACTACTACATTACGAGCCACATACTTTAACTTCAATAAAAGTCTTAGGTAGACATGTGAACTGTAAATAGTGATCCTTTCTCCTTTGGTTTTATACTTTTCTTATGGGAAGCAACGATTTTATGCCATTTTTACAAGGAGTTTTAATAATATAATTATAATAATAACAAAATTGAATGCATGTATATTCGAGAACTGTACGTTACTTATGTACAATAACTTCTCATTATTATCCTTAAAAATAATATGAAAATATAAACGAGGTTGTAATTACAATTTGTTGAAAGTTAACGATTTAAATTTCAACTCCATAGATACTGTCGTGGAACTTTTTATATTGCCGTACAGTATACATGTATATGCGAGAACTTGTAATAGCTCTTGTATTTCTAAAATACACTTGTTCTAAAAATATTACTTTTTTTATCGCATCCCATGGACAAAATGCACCTCATATCATTTTCTAGGTTTTGCTCATTTTGATACACTAATATGAAGAGTGGAAAGTGGACAGTCTGTTTATGCAAAGCCTAATTTCGCATGTCATACTTGCCATTTATACAGCATCAAAATGTCCGTCATACTAAGTATGAAAACGTGCACTTGTCAGTCTTAAATAAACAATGAAGATCAAGGTTTTTGTATCCTTTTTATGATACTGTACACAATTGATAGACATTCATCATTTGTTTAAATGTTCGACAGACACCCGACAATAAAATGATGCATATTTTCAGCTCCCGTAAGCCGTATCATTTACATTGCTGTATTAAAGGGACTCCACTGAGGTTTTTAACATGACGGGACTAAAAAAAAATTTTCGAGATTAATGTTCCATTTGTCTACGTCTAAACCAATAACGTGTGTGCAAAATTTTAGATCATTTGCTCATTCTGTTTTTCTAATTAATATATGAAAAATGATGTAAAATTGAAAAGCGTCTTTTCACTCAAATCTGTGTTAAAATTAGCATAAAAACTATTTTCAATTACAGTATGATTTTTGCGTGTGTTTCTTAATAAGCCTTTTGTTTTAAGTGCCCAATCTGATCTATGTTAGAAATTTAAATTTTATGTTTTTAGGCTTCAGGATCTCAGCGGAGTTACTTTAAGATAGTCACGCATCGTCTAGTTCCTATTTGGTTTTAAAATTATTCTTTATTAAGCATAGTTGTTATTTTAATATCTAAAACAATTTATTGAAGAATTGTGAACAAATTAAATACTAAAATTCGTCAACATCATCTCCGATATTTCTAAATAATGCTAGATACTGAAGCGGAGGTTACCAGCAGTCTTTTCATGTTTATGTATAATTTAAACCTTATATTTATCATTAAAGGGACTCAACTGAGTTGTTTTTTTACATTAAGGAACTATAATATTTGTTCGAGTTTTATGTACATGTACTAATTAATGTAGGTCTAGACCGATAATTTGTGTGCAAATCAGATCATATTCTCAATTTTCCAGAATCACAGCCCCTTTATTGTGCAAAATGACCCTAAAAAAATGAACAGCATTATAAAACCTTTCGTTCAAGTCTGACTAAATCGCACCCAAAACTGGATTTCAATACAAATCTGAGCATCATTCGAGATTATCCTTAGCAGAGTTTTAAGTGCTAAACTTGTTGTTTTTTTCTTTTGGCCTCAGTGGAGCTCCTTTAATGAAGAATATAAAAAAATCTGTTCTGGCTCAAAACAGTGTAGTATCAGACATACGAGCGTTTTAAACAACATTTCAACCCATAAAGATGAAAACATATCAAATACGTATGAAGTCTTTGTCATTTACATTGTTAGCTATGTAATGTAAAAATTTTGTTCAAAAGCTGCCATATTTTTACCGCGTCGTGCATTTTGGTCAATATATTTTTAGTTCCACCGTTTTGAACAGACTAATAAAGTTGCAATATAATTCGTCTTTTTGATATCTAAATTACCCTCCAAAATCTCTCAAAAAACGAAAAGGCGATGAAGTAGTACACTCAAAACTGTCCGTACTTGTTTTGAAACAGTTGCCCATATTCAGGAAGAGATAATGTTATATTTGTTTCAAACAATGCTGAATTGTTCTCATAAAATAATATTTTGTAAAGAAATATCCATCATTAGAAGCATTTTTACAAGGTATCATTTTCTCCTCGACTTGTTTCGCATTTCATTTTATCTTGTTGTGCTTTCATTTCCTTGACACCCGTGAAAGGAGTCAACGAAGCCCAATGAAATCTCTAATAAGAGGTCTGGGTAATGTTTTAGTATCATATAGAAACCGGAAGTTAACACGCGCCGCCCGTGCTAAAGCACGCGGAATATAGCTAAGCGTCTGAATGAAATGATTCAGAATGGCGCTTTTTTCAACCATCTATTTTTTGTATTTATAAAGAAAAACATACAGTACTTACTTAAATTCCGGTCGAAGTAAAACATTGAAAACTTACATATACATTAATTAAATTTGTGTAACTTATAATATGTTAAAATAAAAACAAATCTGACAGAATGACTCAATAGAAAGAAAGCAATAGCCCTTCAATTTTTTTATGTTCTTCAGACCATGGTTTCAGAATATTCAGAATATATTCGACATTTCTTTTCAATACTTTGCTTCCCAAAAAGTGTTGCATTTCATCTGTTCAGGCGACATGTAACAAAAATTAAGAACGAGCAGGCACATACTTTGTCGTCTGCTCCCGTAGCGTGAATGTACCATTATAAATTCGCGAAAGGTTTCATTTACAGCAAAATGGTTATTAATCAACTTCCACAGTAACAAAAGTATCATGAATTTCAATAAACTGCCTAATAAATCTTCTTTTCTACAACGTGTCCAGTTAAAACTCTTCATTAAATGTCTGATGACCAACAGAGCGGAGTTTCCAATGAATTTTGCATTATCCGCGCCATCGAGAAAAACTGCCTTTGTCGGGAATCGTTTATTTGACGGAAAGTTACTTTTGAAGTTATAACCTTGTTGACACATATTACTGGACCGGCTGAAAGACCCTCGGACAGGCATACGGATGCTGATCGAACTGAGGTCATGACCCACTGCTGTTGTAATCATTGGCAATATTTGATGATTGGCATTCGTCAAAGTAGATTTTGGTTAATATAAATTGCATTCTTGTCATTGTATTTGACGACGGTATTTGCAAATTTATACAATGTTCTAGCAAAATTGTATGTCTCTTTCAACTGCGCATGACCGGAGAGATTTAACCAGCACCGAGAAAAGAGAATTTTCGTCAGACTTTTTCTGATACTGAAATCATGTAAATGTTTATCATTTGGTTATAAAATGTTTATAAATGGTTTTTTTTTTATTTTAATTATGGCGGGGGGGGAAAAAACCCCTTTTTAAAACAGATTTTTATCTTTGAAGGTAAGACCTTTAAATACTCTTCTGCTTCATTTGTCTGCGCATTAATCTAAACTTTTCTAACCCTTAACTTGCTGGGTTTTTATAATAGATGCAACCGTGTTTTGAATTTGAAACGTTAAAAGGATTTCAATATCAACACACATAATAATAATAATAATAATAATAATAATAATAATAATAATAATAATAATATTATAATATTTTCAGAAATTTCCTTCGGCCATAAGAATTATTTATCTTTCATGCGAAACAGATTTAAAAAAATGAATGGAATGATGGCAAAATGTAAACTTATTTTGACTTTCACCAATTCATTCACTATGTACTCGCGAATGAGCATAATGTCACTTAATAATAATAAAATGAGTTACAAACAGTAGGCCTATAGAGTCAGGTCAGGCTGGCCAGGTTGTATACTAATGGCAAAGTTTATAATCGGTTCCATCATGGTAAAGTTTAGATAAAAGTTAAACAATGAGCAAGGTTTGCTATCCTTTTACACTGAGAGTTTGAATAATGAAACTGAAATTAATCTGTCACTAAAGTCAACAATAGGACATCATATCCTTTTAATATTATATAAATAAGACAGGTGAAATCTCAAGCACGGCTATGCATCCACGATGAACCCCGCGGGTCTTCAGACAAAAAAATACTGGCGAGCCGACAAAGGGCATCAAGGACCAGCCCGTAAATATCGTGGGACCATGGGCAGTGTATCAAAATAATTGTGAGAGCGTTGCGCACACGTCTGTTGTCAATGTTTCCTGATTAATCATCGAAATGAATAACGGCTAAACATTGAATATTTCATATCAATCAAAATATCTGTTTTCAAAGAGTCGCTAATTATGCAAACTCATGTCACTGCATCCAAGGAAAGTTGAGTATCCGCGCTGAGCACCTTTCTTGCGTTACCAGTGAATAGTTCGCAACGCTTGAGCTGCAGTTATTATATGCACTATAAATACTTAAAGGCCCATTATGCCTCAGAAATACTATTAATTTTTATTTCTCAAAAACTGGTTTATTTTTTGGTATCTTGTTACAGTTTCCAAGAAACATACTAATTTGCTATATACATGAACTATCTTTTGCATCTTAAGTTAAATGCATTTTGTCATACATTTTGTTAGTGCTTATAGACTGATACATGGAAATGCCTGAAATCCAGAAATATAGTCATATATTTAGACTACAAGTGTGTAGTTATTTCATCAAATAAATTATATAACAGGCATGTGCGCTTTGTCTGAGTGAACATGTACATATGCTGTACAAATAGTCCTCTCTGACCCATTTCCTCACGCGGAGACCTTCCCGAAAAGTAGTTTCTGCTCAACGGGTGTAATTTTCACTTCACAAGTTGCCTCATTACCTCGTGTCCTGGTTTATAATTATTATCGCGCAAAATATTTACGTTTGACTCTCATTAAATCCCTATTACCCAGCAAAGAAACAATGGGATACAAACACCCAGCATCGTGTACACGAATAGCGCCATCTCTCGGAGACTGTCGACCTAATGAGCAAAACTATCTGGCTGCGGTAATCTTAAATAAATAAACGAGTGAAAGAAACTTTCTCTGTTAATCATACTAAAAGGAAGAAAACAAGAAATGGATTAATGCAGAGATAAAACTAAAGAGATAAAAGCAGACTCGAGTTTAACTGAAAGGTCCATCTGAAAATATGAAGTTGTTTGTTTTAATTTTAACCGAAATAAGTGTCTTACAGATAGCAATTTGATAGGCCCTGGCGAAATCTAACAGCACGTTTGAATTCATGGTTGCAGCTTCTTCCAAGATTATATTTGGAAATGCAAGTTCGGTGTTTTTGTAATTTTTTTTTATATGAGCCCATATAATTTCTATATTGACGTCTAAATCTCATATGCAGCTATATTAAACAAGCACTGTAACCAGTTATAATTGCAGTTGAAAAAAAAAAGAAAGAAAAATTCACGCACACGCACGCATGCACGTACACCGAATTATTTCTAATCGTTACTGCGCGGACGGACGAAATATCTTCACATTTTCTTGTGCGCAATCTGAAAACTGATTTGAAAACTTCTGATTTGAAAAAACAAACAAACTGCACAACATGAATTAACGTCTGAATGAACGATTATGACAAAGTTAATGTCACGGCGGTCTTCATTCCAAGGCCATTAAAATAGACCGACACGTTCTAATTTAAAAATCATTAACATTTTAATTGCAAGATAATACCTGTGGTCAGTAGTGACCATCTTGACTATGGTATAATTTATCTATACTAAAATTAATGTTACGCCAGGACCTGAGGCAAATACTTGCGTAACTTCGGAAGAACAACAAAATGTCAACGTGTTTATTGATTATTGCGGTCGTGCGGTACACAAGTTTAGTATCTTCTAACAGTTCAAATATAGCAAAGATAGATGTTCATCTACAAAATGGACTTTGACCATGCTCGCCCACGCATCTTGTACTTTATCATTGGTAAGGAATAGCTCTGATGTTGGTTAGGAGAGAAGCGTATGTCAAGGGTTCTTTTTGAAAAGCCCCCTGACTTAAATACAGAACGTCATTTATTGCTGCCAAAAGCAATGACAGGCATAAATTTTTTCATTTTAAACCTTTCCCTATTCTTGTAAAGCTCTTGCTGTTCTCATGATTGTAGTGGGAGATTCCGGGTGCATTTTCATGGATCCTAGGAGTTATGACAAACTTTAGGAGAAAATGCCATGCACTTAAACATCTTTTAAAAAGCAACTAAGATGATTTTGAATCATAGAATATGAAGTCAATGTAGCTGTGATTGCGTCTTTTTTTTGTTATATGTTTGGAACTTTGAACAGGTGTGATTTAACATTGCCACGGATTGGCTTTTAGTCTTTACATTCTATACCGTGTACAGTACTTAGTTGAGCATGACGAAAATACCTCAGACGTTTTAAGGATCGAATACATGACATTGCCATGCACCATTTTGAAAACTACAATTATTCAAATTTCATGGATACATTGTAGCATAGACTACATATCACATTGTCTATTGCTTCTAGTTTATCGAAGACTGTGATCTGAGCTCTTATTAAAGTATAATGAATACAGATGAAATTTTGTTATTTGGTTCAGTACTGTCCGCCACGTGTTTTGCGTTAAAGGACTTAAACATAAACACTGTGCGCGGTCATGTGGAATTGCATGGTCCATACGAAAACGTGGTTGTTATTTAAGCAAACATTAGCCAACTAAATGACAACAATTCCGGATCTTTTAATTGACTGTAACAGGTGCGGCGATCTGTACATATAAGAGAAGCTTAAGAGGACCAACGCTAGAAGAGACGGTCAACTTTGCGGGATAAATTTGATATTAGAGAGATATACAAAGGCTTCTGCTGTTACAATTACAATAAAGTTTGGGCTCCTTTGATTATTTCGCAAGATCAAACGCCCACATTTGTTCTTTTTGTAGAAAATAATGCAAAGCGGTATTTTATATTAAGATATAATTCAGAAGGTAACATGACACTTCTTAGACCTGGGAACACTAATGACTGTTTCTGGCATCAGACTTTTGCCTAGATAACCTAAGACAGCGCAACTAGGCAAATCCGAGATGTTGCTGGGCAGGGATTTCGCCGATTTTGTTAAAAGTGGCCTATTGAAGTGTATTCACAATTTGACAGCAACTTTAAAAGTGCCAATGCTCTGAACTGATCTCGTTTGAGACGCACAGTTTTAAGTTGAATATATATCTAATAAAGAGAAGAATATCTATAATGTTAAACTATTACAGTAGTTAATTGTTCATATATATCATTCAAGCATCATGCGACGTAATAATGAACCATCTTATGGAGCAGGTGGGTCTCAATGAAAGGGTCCAGCCAAAGTTGCCTTTCTTTAACGGAACACGTGGACCGTCTTTTCTTAACCACAGCGCTTAAGGCGTGTGACAAAGATTTTTATTTTTAATGAATCCACAAATAAATAAGTTTGTTTGAACTCTAATTTCGGTCAATGGTTATCATATTAAAAACTCGACAAAAACAAAGTTGTTCAGTGATTTTTTTTTCCAAACATCTAGTTCGGAATGTTCTATGTTTTCTTACGTCACAAATTATAATGTCCGTATCAGCGTACAATAACTTCATACTTTGTCCCAGATAGGAGTCAACTATCGTTGGGATTCGCAGGACGATTTTGACGCATTTGTTCGCCGTATCTCGGCCGTCATTCCACCTAACTCGGCTTTCCTGGATGACTAACCAGTAATACCTTGCCAACTACATGTACTTATCTCATATGAACTAAAGAAATAGTATGAAAATAACACATGTTCATTTTTCTTCACTTTTAATTTCTTTTTTAAGATTATCTCATTTTTTCAATATTTTATGCACATATAACAAATATTATGTACATAGATATATCTTATAACAAGGAATACGTTTTCAATACAAAGGAATGTAAATGAATGTTAGTAAAATATTTCTTGAAAATCTTTTAAAATATAATATCCAAATATGATTTAAACATTTCTATTTAATCATTAATTTTAAAGACAGGATTGTTTTTGTCATATACATAACAAAACTTGTATTTACTCTGTAAACATGTTCTTTTTGTCAAAAAATACATGTATAATGAATTACATATGTACAACAGTTCAAAAATAGCTTAAATTAAGCAATAGTTAGCACTGATTGGTAAAATATTTCTACAAATCCAGTGGATGTTTATTATAAATAACTTTTAAGTAGAAATCAATAAAATTTAAGTAAAAATCAAAGATTTTGTTATTCTCCCAGAAATCAATAATTTTTCAGTAAAATGCAAATTTTTTTCTCAGTGGAAATCAATCATGTTTCAGTAGAAATCAACAAGATTTTAGTGGAAAATAATATTTTAGTAAATATTAATATAAATCAATAATTTCAGTGGAAAATCAATAATATTCAACAAAAATCAATAAGATTTCAGTGGAAAATAATATTTTAGTAAATATTAATAACTATTTCATTAAATCAATAATTTCAGAGGAAAATCAATAATATTCAATGGAAATCAATAATTTTAGTGGAAAAAATTATGTTCAATGGAAATCAATAATTTTAGTGGAAAAAAAATATGTTCAATGGAAATCAATACCATTTCAGAGGAAAATAATATTTTTGTAAATATTAATAACCATATTTTAAATCAGTAATTATTCTATGGAAATCATTATCTTCACAGCAGAATTCAATCAGGTATTTGGAAATGAACAATATTTGTAGAAATCATGGAAAAATGGTTTACATTCCATATTGCTTTGTGAAATAAAAATAAGCTTTTCTTTCAAAGATTTCAATTTTATGTATTGTCTAAAATACATTTTTGCCCCTTCATTTAACTTCATAAAAAACCTGAATAAAGACCTGATAAAATAAATCTGAATAAAATATCAATTAATTTAACCATATGGTCACATGATTTTTAATTTCACAATACAAGACAACAGTATCACATAAAACATTATAAAGGAATCAACTAATCAAAACCTTTGTTTCTACATCATACAGAAAAGCACCTGGTACCCAAACATGTAACATGAATTTTGATTGGTTAAAAAATTGAACACATGATCTACTGATTATGCTAAAAAGACAGCTTACAGGAAAATATAAAAATAGAAATTAATGACAATCAGTATTTCAACAATGAGTGCAATAAGCAGGCAGCCAATATGCAACAAAATTAATATAAACTTTTAGTCTGAGATCATTTAACAATAACAAATCATCCCCTAAAGCTGCATGCCTCCAGATGAAAGTATTAGTTTTAACAAATGAAGGTATGAAAAATAGTAAATTTAGTTCATTTTTTATCTTGTTTAATAATGCTTTTTGTTAATCCAGCAAAATCACTGCTTTTCTTTTGCAGTAATTACTCACTTATTATATGTAATGTTAGAGACCTAGACGCAATGCCAAGGTATGCCTTACAATGCAAAATTCATGGTAAAATTTTATTACAAAAAATATCCACAGTATGCTAAATTATAGAGGTAAATCCATGGCCATAATATATAGAGTTATACAGTTAAACCATGAACATCTTGTCCATAATTGTTTATAATACATTCTTGCATCTGGAGTATTTAAGATCATTCAATATCCTGAAAGTGATGAAAGTTTTGTCTCTACATCTGGAGCTTTTCCTCCAACTAACCTTTATTGCAGGACCTGAGAAAGAAAAGAAGAATGAAATTTTACTTAATGTACATGTATAACGATAAATACATTGTATTTAAATTCACAAGCTTTTAAGGAGTTTGATAAAAAATAACATGCCAATGCAAATTATTTACAAGTCGGCTGACATTTCGTAAAAATACTGTCACTTGCTTTTTACTACACATAAGCAAGCCCTTAAATTGAAATTAAGGTAGTATATAATTGAAAAAGATTAAATTGCAAACAATATAATTAAATTTTTATAGTAAAAAAATTTTCCCTTTGTAAAAAATCAAAAGCGGGTTTTTTTAAGCTCGTCAAAAAGGGGGGGAAACCCCAAAAAGTTAATGATGCAAGTTTATAATTTACACCTTAACTCAGCCCCTTAAACCTGCTATATATTTAAATGGACCAAACTATTTAAACGGGAAAAAAACCCACCCATTTAGGGGAAATATTTGCTAACAGTATTGATTGAAGCCCATTTCTTGGTCTGTACTTTTTTAAAGAGTTTTTAGTTTAAATAATAGACTTTTGGCTAAGCACTTGGTAAAGCCCAACCCTTAAAAACCCCAATATAAAAAATTTATTTTTAACACAGATTTAATTTTAAAATGATAGATCATTCTATATATTTTGTAATTTTCTAACTCTGAGTTTTCAAAATAAGCTTGATTAAAAATAGGATACTTACATTGATATACATTTCTTAACTGCCAACCAGTGTGCCCCTGCATTCAAATCCATTTAACATCCTTGATAATCAAATTCAAGGCTTTTTTTCCACCATGGGCATTTCATATCTTTCATTCTTGGAGAAACACATATGATACAAAATTTCCTTTAGTCCTGGTTTGATATTAATATTCAACCTTTTTAAAGCCATTTTTACTGAGAGCATTCTATGATTATAATTTTTTGTTAACGTTAACATGGTTAACAATGAACTGTATATTTGACATCATTTTAGTTTGAACACGGGAAGTGTTTCAAGGTTAACAATGTAAATTTGGCACTTTGAGGTAAAACAAATGCATATTCAGCACAATTTACGTCATGTGATCACACGACTTGCGACACGTTTGAAACTGCGCTGCAGCAAGGTCATCATCAAGATCGTATGATTTATTGTATAACTTCCTGACGTAGGTCGTCGTTTCGTCATCGTCTCTGCGTGCTATTGCTTCGATACGTTGAATAATTTCCATATCCTTATTATAATATCCGGTATTATGAACCGGCGGTTTTTAACGAGTTTATATTATGAGTATTATAATGATACTTAGGGTCTCTGAATGGTATGAATATGCCCTTGAATATAGTTATGATTTGAGACTTAAACTAATATAGTCTGAATCCGGATAACTTCCGGTCGAGTCAAGTGTGGATATTGCCCGGAATTCTGTTTTTGACTTTTCGATGACTAGGCCGGAGCAATGTGGAATTTATTTGTCATTAAAAGGTGGATTTGGGTTTTGAGTTGTAGTTTTTATAAGGCAGCGGTAAGGTATTCGGCGGAATGTTTTTGACCGGAGAAGATGGTTTGGGTTGTCCCTGTAATGAGCTGTGTGATGGTCGCCCGTCTCGGATGAGATACGCTGATGGATCAATGCATTTATTAATGAAGCTGTAAGTCTGAAAAATAAAGGGGCAAAATAATAAATCAATGTCAATGAATTCGTTTTATTTCAATGATATCAAGATAGGCGTTTTATTTAATGATATAATAGATGGGGCATGCATAAATTTCATTTTCAGATCAGAAATAAACTGATAACCAAGTTTTCCTGATCAATAAAAAAAAAA